>NW_020956322.1:3577-7499 GCF_003031625.1 Empidonax traillii | reverse complement strand
AGAAGGACTTGGGGGTGCTGGAGGGGGAGAGGCTGGACATGCCATGGATGTGCCCTGGGCTGCTGCCCCAGCGTGGGCAACAGGGCAGGGGGGGGTTCTGCCCCTCTGCCCCCTGGGGTGGGACCCCCCTGCAGAGCTGCCCCCAGCCCTGGGAACAGCACAGGGAGGACCTGGAGCTGCTGGAGAGAGTCCAGAGGAGGCACCAAGAGATCAGAGGATGGAGCAGCTCTGAGAGGGGGAAAGGCTGGGAGAGCTGGGATTGTTCACATGGAGAAGAGAAGCTCCAGGGAGACCGAATTGTGGCCTCCCAGTATCTGAAGGAGCTGACAGGAAAGGTGGAGAGAGACTTTTTACAAGGGCCTGGAGTGACAGGACAAGGGGGAATGGCTTCAGACTGACAGAGGGGAAATTCAGGTTGGATACTGGGGACAAATTCTTCCCTGTGAGGGTGAGCAGGCCCTGGCACAGGGTGCCCAGGGAAGCTGTGGCTGCCCCTGGATCCCTGGGAGTGTCCAAGGCCAGGTTGGACGGGGCTTGGAGCAACCTGGGCTGGTGGAAGGTGTCCCTGCCCATGGCAGGGGGTGGCACTGGATGAGCTTTAAGGTCCCTTCCAACCCAAACCAGCCTGAAATTCTGTGAAATCAACCCTGTATTCACTTCTTTCAGGAACATTCACTTCTTTCACTACCTCCAGGAGAGAGGATGTACAGAATTCGTGCATGTACAGCTGCAGCATGGAACAAGCTCTTGTTTATAATCTGGCATCCTTAATATTTTACGATAAAGCAACCAATGCTATGGAAATATAAACATATCTGGATATGTTTGTCAGACAAACCTGAATAGAATTTCATAAGGAAAAACATTGCTCTGGAGCACTTGACACTTTCCAAAGGTCTCTTATAAACAATGGGAGTTTCAGTTTACTTAAAATTACTAAACATCTTTTCTAATGGAAAAGTATTAGGCAACTAAAACCCCTGAGTTCCTCATAAGCTTCCAAGCACAAAGCCACTGGAGCAAGAAGAAATAAACATTCCCGTTTCCCAGATATTACTTACGGTTGTAAAAGAGACATCTGCACTAACATGGAATGAATACCTCGCGTGTCAGACACTGCACTTCTTGCTCTATACGTTGAATTGAAGATTTGGGTTTGCAAACACGTTTTGTGAAGGCAGAAGCTGTGCCTGTCACCGGGCAGTCGGTCACACGGTGAGCACCGAGCTCACAGTCACCACCACTGGGAAAACTCGCAGGACTCGGTGAAATCTTACAAATGTTTGCTGCAGACCTGAAGCGCTACAAGCATGCTCACAGTCTGAACTTTAAGGACAAATAAAACCGGAAAAGAACAACAGAACTCATGCCCTACTTAAAGAAGAGGCAGAACTGAAGTCCCAGGGCTGGGACACGGACGAAGCTTCTCAATGTCACAGCCCACACACCGTACCCAGGAACACGTGCCAGAGCTGTCCGCGTGTCACGCTGCCCATTGCTTTTAATAAACACACTGAGTGATGTGAACAGCTCTGCACGGACCGAGTCCAAACCCACGGCGGAGCCGCCGGCGGGCAAGGTCGAGCACGGCAGGAGCAGCAGTGGCTGCCCAGGGCTCATTCATTGCGGGCGGGAGCCGCCCCACACTGCCCACGGAAGCCTCTCCTCTCCATCCCCGTGAGTACCCCGGGCCGAGCCCGGCCGGGCCGCCCTGAGGCGGGAGCGGGCCCGCCGGGGGTCCAACCGCGCGGCCAAGGTCACCTTGCTGGGCCCGGAGCCGCCGGCTCGGCCCGGCCGCGGGGGCAGCGCTAAGGGCGGATCCTCCGCGCCCCCCGCGCCCCGCCTGGGGCCGCAACCGCCCCGAGGCGAGCCCAGGCCGGCGGGGGGCACCGCGCCCCGCGCTGCGGGGACGCGCGGGGGGCCGCTCGCACAGCTTGGGAGCGCTCGGACGGCCTCTGCCGCCCCTCCCCGCGCCGTCCCGCCCCGCCGAGGCCGCGCCGCCTTACCCAGCTTCACGGCGGAGTCCGCCACGCACCGGTCCCACTTCCTTCCCAGCTCGCCCTCCGACGCCATCTTGCCCGTCCCCTCGCCTCCTCCCCCGCGCAACTCTCGCGAGACCCGGGGCTCCGCCGCTTGCCCGCGGCAGGCAGATCTCGCGAGAGTTTCCCGTTCCGTTGCCATGGTTACCGGCGGGTGGCGTCATGGCTGCCGCGCCCGGCCTGGGGCCCGGCCAAAATCCCCTTTTGCCCGTAGGATTCGGTCCAAAGCGCCGTTTGCCCCGTAGGACCCGGCCCGACACAGCCCCAGCCCGTCCTGGGCACCATCTTTCCGTCTAGAGCTCCCGCTGTGTCCCCTCGGGCTATGGCAGCATTGCCATCTCCTCGCGGGTCCCCGCGCTGGGCCCGCAGCGGCCGCCCCGCGGCCCTCAGCGCTCCCGCCTCAGCCGTGGTAAGAACCCACCTGTGCTGAGGGACAGTCTCTCATTGCAGGGTTGGGTACATCCACTGGACACATTCTCGTGTAAGTGGTTCGTGGCAGAGGTCCTGCATCACCTCAACATAAGGAAGAACGTTATGGTGAGGGTGGCAGAGCACTGGAACAGCTGCCCAGGGAGGGCCTGGATTCTCCCTTTCTGGTGACATTCCAAACTCACCTGGAGATGTTCCTGTGTCACCTGCTCCAGGTGACCCTGCCTTGGCAGTGGGGTTGGATTGGGGGAATCTCCAGTGGTCCGTTCCAACACCAACAGTTCTGTGATCTTTGCTGTCTGGCCTCAGCTGCTCATCAGGCCTTGAAATGAGGTCCAGGCTTGTGAAAAAACAGTGTTGTCAATCCTTGTTGGTGTCCCAGAAATCACCTCATTTTAAGAGAAACCCAGGCCCCCTATCAACCTGTTTATTAGCAAAAAGGAGCTGAATAATGTTAGCAAGATCATTCTGTCATATTCCAGAAGTTATTCTATACAAGAGGTTGATAATTAGAATCACAGAATCATGGTATGGTTTGGGTTGGAAGCGACCTTAAAGCTCATCCAGTGCCTCGCCCTGCCGTGGGCAGGAACACCTCCCACTAGCCCAGGTTGCTCCAAGCCCTGTCCAACGTGGCCTTGGACACTTCCAGGGATTTTCTGGGCACCCTGTGCCAGGGCCTGCCCACCCTCACAGGGAAGGACTTTTTCCTAACATATATATATAAATACTAATTGTTTTGCTAATTTTAGATGTTGTAGGAAGGGTTCCCAGTTATTTTTGGGCTGTTGGCCCACCCTGAACAGGCTGCAGTTTTGTGGAGCCAGGAGCGAATGTCTTCAAAGCTACTCTGATGAATGTTATGTTGCAAATGTTGTGCAGGCTGGCTGGAAGGCATTCTCTAGAAGCCTTGGGAAAAAATACAGGGTGTTTTTCGAGTACTGATGTTCCCATTCACAGTAAGACAATTTTTAGCTGTGGTTGCTTATTTTGATTGAAGTTCTGGCAGATTTCTTTATCAAGATGGAGGAGGCTCTGCTGCTTCATCAAACTGGAAGTTCTTTAACAAGTCAATGACAGACTAAGGCAACAAAGAGAAGTGAAAAGTGCCTGAAGTTGGACAATTTTATTAAGTTGTTGTTTTTGAGGTCTTTCATTTGTCATAAAAGCATAACTGGTCTTCATCTGGAGTAAAAATGGGAGATTTTTACCTTTAATTGGTTTAGTTCGACTTCTTCACATGTCACTGAACAACCACAATTACCTTTTATTTTTCCTTAGTTACAAAATATAAATGGCTGTTTTTGAAACTTGTTTTTGAAAGGCACATGGTTAAACTGAGCCCTTGGAGGTTCAAGAGGCTTCCCTGGAGAAGGCAATTCTTGTTCTCTGAGGGGACCTTCCCTTTCTCTTCCTCCCCCTGCAATTTGCTCAAATCAGTCTGCATTGCTGCA
>NW_020956322.1:0-1386 GCF_003031625.1 Empidonax traillii | reverse complement strand
GGGCCCGTGTTTGTGCTGAGGGGAGCAGTGGTGAGCGAGGTGCTCATGAAGGTGCCCCTCATTGCTGGGGCTCGGTGTGTCTTTGACAGCCTCACCTCAGAACCTGGGGCATTAAAACCTTTCCCAGGGGAGGGAACAGTTCAGGGTAATTGTTTTGAACGTTCAGTTTTCTTTGGAGAAATCACTCTACTGCTTTTCAATCCCCCAGCCACTGAGTGATCAGAGGGGGCTCTGGAAAACGTTATCCATTAAGGATCTAGAGCGCATTCCCTGCACCCCTTCCCAGCCCAGGGAAAAATTAAGGCAGGAGGGAATGTGTCCAAAGACAGGCTTTTCTCTCCATTGCTATAGTTACTTGGCAATTAGACCCTTGCAGTGCAGTATTGAGTATTTATTGTTGTGTGACTCCAAGGTGATGTTTACAATGTGCACTTTTGAAAAACGTCCTTGCATTTTACAGCCCAGCATGTGCTGTCCCAGGGTTCCTTCCTCCCTGCTCCCCTTACGCTCTCTTCTCCTTTCTTTCCAGTAAATAAACATATGGAAGAATGGAGGATGCCGAAATGAAGCCAGAAAGCTTCAAAATAATTGCTGTATTTCTCCGATAGAATTAAACTTTTAGTACATTCAGAGCTCATAGCATCAGTTTTCTTAACTGTATCTCTGGCTTGAGCTGTGTATGGAATTAGGAAGATTCCTCACAGACTAGGAGTTAGGAGTTAGGAGTTAGGTTGTCAGCAGATGGACATCAGACAACCCAGGGGCAGGACTGGGAATCTCAAATTGACCAATATGTACAACTATTTTTCTTCAAAACTGCTCTTTCCCTGGTGTGTAGTGGAAGAAGCCGTGGAGCCCCCGGTGGTCTAGGGGAAATGACACTGCACTGTCACTGCAGAGACCCGGGTTCGATTCCCGGTCGGGGCCCCTCCCCGGGCAGATGGAGCTCGTTAGCCCTGTAAGGCAATCCATCTACATCCTGAGGACCTCGCTGCCACCGTCCAAGCTCGCTTGGCCCCGGCAGACGAACCTCAGGATTAAAGGGTGGGCTCAGTTCCGCGCACACTGTGTCTCACCTAAAAAATCCAATGAGCAGGCTGGAAGGTGTAAAAACCTTCCCCGGTTCTTCGTTCGCGAAGAGACTGGCCATTACAGTGGAAGAAGCCACTCAGAGGGCACGGCCAGTGCTGCACCCCGTTCTGGGCTCTCACTTCAGAAGGACACAGAGGGGCTGGAGCGTGTGCAGGGAAGGGAACGGAGCTGGGAAGGGGCTGGAGCAGCAGGAGGGGCTGAGGGAGCTGGGGGGGGCTCAGCCTGGAGAAAAGGAGGCTCAGGGGGGACCTTCTGGCTCTGCAATCCCTGACAGGACGGGGGAGCCGGGGGGGG
>NW_020956321.1:487176-488439 GCF_003031625.1 Empidonax traillii | reverse complement strand
CGTGTGCTGGCCCTGCCATGGGAGTGGGGTGAGCTGATCTGCTCGGAGGCTGCGGGGGTAGCTCCCAGATCTGCCTCTTTCTCTTTCTCTCTTCTTGCTGCCTCTGCTTCTGTTTCTCTGCTCCTTTCTTGATGTTTGGGGTGGTTTGGAGCTGGAGGGATGGGATCTTGATTTCAGCGTTGTGCAGTTGGTTGGATGTCACCTTAAGTGTTGTTGGTTTATTGGATCTTGATTTGTGTGTTGTTGGTTTCCTGGATTTTGACTGAAGTGTTGTGAGTTCCTGGGATATTCTGAGCCAGTATTGTGGTGGAGCATTTTTGTCCTGCTTGTGTGGTGTCCTTTTGAACTTTGGCCAAGTCCCCTTATTTGCTCCCCTAAAGTAAAAACGAAATTTCTTGGGAAAAAGCCCGTGGCTTATACTCTTGGTGCTATATCGAGATATATATAGAGATAGATAGATAGCTAGATAGATAGATATGGGAGATAATGTAAAGATATCTCCCATATCTATATATTAAAGTAAAATTCCTAGCCACTCTTGTAAGCCAGCACCTCCCAGAGCTTGGAGTCTTGCATGATTCCAGCCCTGGCCTGAGCAGCCTGTGCCAGGGCTGGAGCACCCTTTCTGTCAACAATGTTCCTAATATCCTACCTAAACCTCCCCTGGTGTAACTTGAGGCTGTTTGCTCTCCTTCTGTCCCTTGTTCCCTGGGAGAAGAGCGCAACCACCCCCCGACTCCACCCTCCTGTCAGGGATTGCAGAGCCAGAAGGTCCCCCCTGAGCCTCCTTTTCTCCAGGCTGAGCCCCCCCAGCTCCCTCAGCAAAGCTCCCTGAAAACATCTCTATTGCAGCCTTCTGCTCTGCAGATCCATGTGGATCCCTCCATCCACACCTCACCACCCCCCAAGCCTTTCCCAAGTGCATCCAGCTTGCTCCCAGCCAGCTTGTCAGGGCAACTGTGCTGCCCACAACTCCTTTTTCTCTGGAAGAAATGAGAAATGGGCTCTTTGGGGACAAAGCCAGCATCCTGGGCATCCCACTGAAGCACAGCTGGAGGCACCGACTCTGCAGTGACAACCCCTGGTGAAACTGTCCCCCTGCAGCCACTTGGCTGCCTGGGAGGGACAGGATTGTCTGGGAAGTCCTTCACTCATTGCAAGCCCAAGCAGCCCCAAGTCCATCCCTGACAAGTCCTGATGTGCACAGCTCACAGCTGCTGGAATATTGCTCCTGTCAAGCAGTGTTTGAGTCCCCTTTTGTCC
>NW_020956321.1:481901-483249 GCF_003031625.1 Empidonax traillii | reverse complement strand
GCAGCGGGGCCTCCCTGGGGGCTGCGGGGCAGGAGCACAGACCCTGGGCAGGGAGCTGCAATCCCCGCCCCGCCCGCACAGGGCTCTGCTCCCTGCACGGCGTGCCCAGAGCACACAGACACTGCAGGGGCACCCATTGGTGCCCAGCACCTTCCCGCTCCTCCTCTTGGCCCCTGCTCCCTCCTGGCCATGCCAAGAGCTGCTGGCATGGCCCTGGCACGAGGGGCTCCTCGGGTCCCCACACAGCCACGCTCTGACCCCGGCTCCCTTCCTCTCTCTTCCAGCCCTTGGAGCCATGAGCGAGGACGACTGCCCCTCCACCTCCAACATGAGGACTGCACTCATGGCCACCTACAGGAGTGCAGTCAGAGCTCCACGTGCTCCGCTGAGGCGACCAATGTCCCTGCAACCACTCGGGACAACAGCCCAGGGACCACTTCCCAGTGCAGCTGCAGCTCCAGCTGATGCTGGGCCCAACTGAGCCAGCCGGCAAGGCCAGGCAGCTCCTGGCTCTGCAGCCCCATGGACGGCTCCCTCCCTTCCATTCCCTTCTCCTGACCCCACTTCATCTCTTCCCCTTCCCCTGACAATAATAAACCTTGGCTTTATCTCCTTATCTGCATCTTGGTGCAACTGAAAGGACACAAACCCTCAGCCCTGCAGCTCATGGGCACACACCCAGAGGAACACGGGCACTTCAGGCTGCACAGGGGCCTTTCCTGAAGGGCCACTTGCACAGCATTGTGCACCCCAAGATCATGCTGAAAGGTGTTTGGGGGTTCTCCAACAAAACCCAAGATTTGTGTCATCCCTGGGGAGGCAAGGGGCTTGCTTCCCAAGGAAAGTGCTTCACAAAGAGTTCTCAGGGAGGGAGGCAAATGTTTCCCTCTGGCTCTCTGTGGTCCTTTCACTCCTTGTGTCCCCTTGCACTTTGCAGAGGGGCAGGGCAAGGGGCACTCATCAGCCTGGGGGGCAAAGCCACGCTGGGGCAGCTCAGGAGACTGCAAGCACAGCTGGCACTGCGTGTCCCCTGAGAACAGAGCTCCTCTCCCAGCCTCTGCCCCCCTGACAGCCAGTGCAAATCCAAGAGATGTGCTGGAATCTGGGATGAGGCTGCCTACAGGGGTGGCTGTGTGTTAGGCACCAGATCAGTTCTTAGTGGCTCAGAACCACCTTGTGGGCTCTGTGTGTGTGTGCAGGGTGAAGGAATTGGTGCAACCTTACGGAGGGGCGGTGGCATCATGTCCCTTAGGGCAGCCCCGGCAGCCCCCCTGGGGCAGTCCCGCAGGAGCTGTCAGTGCCAAACAGCCCCAAACGGGAAGAGCCCACAGCTCCTGCAGCCCCGCAC
>NW_020956321.1:478805-479996 GCF_003031625.1 Empidonax traillii | reverse complement strand
GGATGCCAAGCCTTGCCCCCAGTGGCTGCAGCTGCTCCTGCCAACAGCCCCTGCAGGAGCGCAGACATCGGTGCCCGTGGGCTTTGGCCGCCCTCTGGCAGGGAAGTCCCCGGGCCGGGCTGGGGGAGGCCCCAGGGCCCGTGGCCGTGTGTCACAGGGCCCTTTGTGACACGGTGGCTGGGACGGGCAAGGTGTCCAAGGGCCTTCTGTGACACGTGGGGATAAAGGTGTTGGCGTCAACGCGGCCACGCCACAGCGCTCGGAGCGCGCGACTGGGCAGGACGGGACAGAGCGGTGCTGTGAGGAGTCTCCTCGCAGCCAACTCAGTCTTTGCCGACCAGAAGCTTTTCCGAGAGTTCTCTTTCATTTAAGATCCCTCGAGGCCAGTCCACAGGAGTTGGTGACCGGGAGCGTTTCCGAGCCATCCCCACTCCCTGTGGGAGTGGCCCTCGAGGCCAGGCCACGGGCCGTGGTGCCCCAGAGCTTTTCCGAGGAGTCACCAGTGCCTGTGGCAGTGGCCCTTGAGGCCATTTGTTGAGACTTTGCCACCAGGGGCTTTCCCAAGCCATCAGCAGTCCCTGTGGCAGGAGCCCCTGAGGCCACTGAGTGACCCTTGGCCACCAGGGGTTTTTCCCAGGCATCTCTCCCGCAGCCGCCCTCGAGGCCAGGCTGTGCCATGGCGGGGGGATGCTTCGGCCTGTGCGGGCTGCTCCGGAGGAAGAGGAAGAACAGGAGAGGCCCTGGAGCTGGCCCAGCACAGGAACCCGAGGAGGAGGTGCAGCACTTCCAGCCACTGCAGCAGGGTGAGCGCTGCAGCTGCCCACAGGGATGGGGCTGCAGGAGCTGGGCCCCTTCCCGTCCCCTCTGGACACGGCCAGGGAAAGGGAGGGGGAAGAGGGGCCAAGGCTGATCCCCCTGGTATCCGTGCTCCATCCCCTGGGCATCCCAGGGCTGGCCCTGCCTGTGGAGCGCAGGGCTGGGCTGTGTTCTCGGGCCTCTCCTGCAGCCCCTCAGCTCTGACTGCGCTCGCTCTTTGCCAGATCCAGGCCGGGACCGCCCAGCAGAGCAGGACCGCGCCCGTGGCCGCTTCCGCAGGGCAGTTCAGGTACCTGCAGCCATCCCCCCTGGGCTGGGCCTGCTGTCCCTGCTCTGCCTAGCACCGCTGTCACAGCTCTCCATGCCACTTCCCTT
>NW_020956321.1:470924-474781 GCF_003031625.1 Empidonax traillii | reverse complement strand
CACCTCCAACATGAGGACTGCACTCATGGCCACCTACAGGAGTGCAGTCAGAGCTCCACGTGCTCCGCTGAGGCGACCAATGTCCCTGCAACCACTCGGGACAACAGCCCAGGGACCACTTCCCAGCGCAGCTGCAGCTCCAGCTGATGCTGGGCCCAACTGAGCCAGCCGGCAAGGCCAGGCAGCTCCCGGCTCTGCAGCCCCATGGACGGCTCCCTCCCTTCCATTCCCTTCTCCTGACCCCACTTCATCTCTTCCCCTTCCCCTGACATTAATAAACATTTGCTTTATCTCCTTATCTGCATCTTGGTGCAACTGAAAGGACACAAACCCTCAGCCCTGCTGCTCACGGGCCCCTCCTGCCTCTCTGTGCCCCTTGCACCGTGGGCACACACCCAGAGGGACACAGGCACTTCAGGCTGCAAAGGGGCCTGTCCTGAAGGGCCACATTGTGCTCTTCAAGTTCTTATTTTAGTTTGTGCTGGTGTTTCCCAACAAAACCCAAGATCTGGGCCATCCCTAGGGAGGCAAGGGGCTTCCTTTCTAAGGAAAGTGCTTCCCAAAGAGTTGTCAGGAAGGGAGGCACAAATGTTTCCCTCTGGCTCTCCGTGGTCCTTTCACTCCTTGTGTCCCCTTGCACTTTGCAGAGGGGCAGGGCAAGGGGCACTCATCAGCCTGGGGGGCAAAGCCACGCTGGGGCAGCTCAGGACACTGCAAGCACAGCTGGCGCTGCGTGTCCCCTGAGAACAGAGCTCCTCTCCCAGCCTCTGCCCCCCTGACAGCCAGTGCAAATCCAAGAGATGTGCTGGAATCTGGGATGAGGCTGCCTACAGGGGTTGCTGTGGGAGCATCTTGCAGCTGAGGGATATTTCTCTGGGGAACATCCAAGCACATCCCAGCCTGTTGCCCACTGGGCTTTTCCTCACTAGGTTTTTCAGGGATGCTCCCATGCTCCCCCTTCTCCTGCCACTTCCCAGAGAGTTTCCCTTTCATTTTCACTTCCAGATCCTGCTCCCCAGCTCCCAGGAGCCCCACTGGCTCTAGTCAGCCAAGGCTGCAGGAGGGATGTGCCGCAGCCCTTCCCTCTGCCCAGCAGTGCTCCCATTCCCGCCAGCAGTAGACAGCCTGCAGTATGGAATCATGGAATCATTAACATCGGGAAAGACCTCAGAGACCATCAAGTCCAACCACTCCCCCAGCACTGCCAAGCCCACCACTCAACTGTGCCCCCATATGCCACATCCACACGTTTTCCGAACACTTCCAGGGATGATGAGACCATGACTTCCCTGAAACAATCACAACTATTCAGGTTGCTCCAAGCCTCGTCCAACCTGGAACACTTCCAGGGATGGGGCAGCCACAGCTTCTCTGGGCATCCTATGCCAATGTCTCACCATAAATATGTTACACTGCTGCTTCCCCTTTTTTCTGTCGCATGGCATCAGCATCTCCCAGCCTGCAGAGCCCTCAACTGGCAAGTTTTGTCTCCCCCACCAGGTAAATGCTCCTAAACCAGGAGGATTTAGGATGCTCCTGAATGGAGTCACTTCAAGCTCCCCTGTGATGATGGACCCAGACCAGGCCTCTCTTTGCAGCAGTGCATTCCCCCTACCCCCAGCTGGCACAGGTTTTTGGCAGGATTCTCACCTGCCTTCCCTGCCCTTCTGGAAGCACTTAACCAGTGTGCTGCCCTCCCAGATCTCCTGGCAGGGAGCCCACAAAGCAGACCCCAAATCCACGTGGAGCTGACTCAATCCCTTCGCTACAGCAGCTGGACAGGCTGAAGCCCCTCTGTCCGGCACGGCTGCACATCCCAGCTCCAATATCCCTCCTGCAGCTGCTGCTGCACAAGGCAAGGAGAGCAGAACACCTGCAAGGCACACAGGTTTCCTTCAGGTGATCCAGAAAATCCCTAGAATCATTAGAGCTGGAAAAGCTCTCTAACATCATCAAGTCCAACTGTTCCCTCAGCACTGCCAAGGCCACCACTGACCCATGTCCCCAAGTGCCACATCCACAGGGCTTTGAAATCCCTCCAGGGATGTTGATTCCACCACTGCCCTGGACAGCTGTGCCAGGGCTGGACCACCCTTTCCATGAAGAATTTTCCTTAATATCCACCCTGATATTCAGCCTAATATCCCTAATATCCTGTCCTGTGTTCCCTGGGAGCAGAACCTGACCACCCCTGGCTCCCCACTCCTGTCAGGGAGTTGCAGAGCCAGAAGGTCTCCCCTGAGCCTCCTTTTCTCCAGACATAGCCTCCTCAGCTCCCTCAGCAACTCTTCATCAGACCCAGGCTCCAATCCCTTCCCCTGCTCCACTGCCCTTCTCTGGAAATGCTTCAGCCCCTCAATGTCCTTCCTAAACTGAGGGACCCAAAACTGAACTTAGAATTTTAGGTGCCAAGTACAGGGGGGATATATGGGTCCAAATCTCATCAGCAGGTTTGGCTTTGGGCATCTTGACGTTGGAGCTCAAAGATTCTGCACTCACAGGTGGAAGAGGGAAAATCTGCCTTCTTCCATTCTCTGTCTGGACTTGGTGTGAAGGTTTATCGAGTTCAATCCTCTTGCAGAGCTCTCCAAGTGAATGCCAAGTCTAGGCACAGGCTGGCTCAGTAGCTGCTGGGCTCCTCTGCACGTTTCCCAGCAGAGTTGTGCAATGGATCCGACGTTTCTCAGCAACAGTGGGGGGGGAACCTCTTCCTTTCTCGGGGCAAAATAGGCCTTGCTAACACATCAGCCAAGATTTTATTGTAAAACCACGGAAGAGGGAGCCACGTGACCAGGGCTGTATGAATGACATTCCAGCCTGTAAATCCTCGGGCTGCAGACTCCCCACCCTGGTTTACAAGCTTTCCTACACCACGATCCTGGTGTCGGCTCGTGCTGGAAAAACAGTAAAGCCGAGGCCACGGCCAGTTTACTGCACCAGGTCCTGGTATGCAAATCATGTCCTTTCCAAAGGGTTTTTACAGCAAGCTTGGTCTTGCCAGGTGCCACACACTCCCAGTTCCCATGAATTTCAGAGGAGGCTCTTGGCAGCATGCAGGACTTGGCTCATGCCATGTGAAGGAATGTCTCAGCATCTGTGGCACTTGGATTAGCAGGTTCTGCTCTGCCAAGCAGAGCCAAAGCCGACTCCTCACATCTTTGATTAGACCAGCCTTAATCTAACTAACATTGCCTAATAAAAAAACTTCTACCTGTGGTCGCTGACCTTCAAGAAATTCTGATTTCTACGCTGCAAGTAAGCTGTGTGCTCTTTGCAGAGCAGGGATTTGGGTGCAATTCCAATCCCTCGGGACTTTTGTGTATTTCTCATTATTATATGCTGTACACAGTGTCTTCAGGGCATTGATTATCTTAGGAAGAAAGCATTCCACAAAAAGAAGGGTTCTAATTGCTCCTGTGTTTGTTTTCCTTCACTTAAAGAGTCAGACTCCTGCAGAGACCAAAGGTACATCTAAAAAGCACAGGTTTTGTGTGTGAGACACAGATAAGTGATGATTTTTTTTTTTTGTAATTAGCCCTATTACTGCAATTTCTATATGGATTTCTAAAGTCACCCACTGTGTTACCTCCTGCTGGCGTTTCACAGAAGTTGCCTGACATGAAAAAAATCAGCATTTTACCAACAGTGATGCAGGGCTGTCTTTCCACGGGCATTTCTTTCCGCCAAAGGGAAAATCTGGAAGTGAAAAATGTGGAGACGGGATGGGGAAAAAAAAGCAGCGTCTCAGCATCACAGGATCAGTTTGAAAAACCTGCTTTTAATAATGCCTGTAAGGAGCCACAGGGGACAGGAATTTTATATCTCTGATCCCTCCATCACATCCTTTTGGACAGTGT
>NW_020956321.1:467121-470903 GCF_003031625.1 Empidonax traillii | reverse complement strand
CCACTCGGGACAACAGCCCAGGGACCACTTCCCAGCGCAGCTGCAGCTCCAGCTGATGCTGGGCCCAACTGAGCCAGCCGGCAAGGCCAGGCAGCTCCTGGCTCTGCAGCCCCATGGACGGCTCCCTCCCTTCCATTCCCTTCTCCTGACCCCACTTCATCTCTTCCCCTTCCCCTGACATTAATAAACATTGGCTTTATCTCCTTATCTGCATCTTGGTGCAACTGAAAGGACACAAACCCTCAGCCCTGCAGCTCATGGGCCCCTCCTGCCTCTCTGTGCCCCTTGCAATGTGGGCACACACCCAAAGGGACACAGGCACTTCAGGCTGCAAAGGGGCCTGTCCTGAAGGGCCACTTGCAAAGCATTGTGCTCTTCAAGTTCTTATTTTAGTTTGTGCTGGTGTTTCCCAACAAAACCCAAGATCTGGGCCATCCCTGGGGAGGCAAGGGGCTTCCTTTCTAAGGAAAGTGCTTCCCAAAGAGTTCTCAGGAAGGGAGGCACAAATGTTTCCCTCTGGCTCTCTGTGGTCCTTTCACTCCTTGTGTCCCCTTGCACTTTGCAGAGGGGCAGGGCAAGGGGCACTCATCAGCCTGGGGGGCAAAGCCACGCTGGGGCAGCTCAGGAGACTGCAAGCACAGCTGGCACTGCGTGTCCCCTGAGAACAGAGCTCCTCTCCCAGCCTCTGCCCCCCTGACAGCCAGTGCAAATCCAAGAGATGTGCTGGAATCTGGGATGAGGCTGCCTACAGGGGTTGCTGTGGGAGCATCTTGCAGCTGAAGGATATTTCTCTGGGGAACATCCAAGCACATCCCAGCCTGTTGCCCACTGGGCTTTTCCTCACTAGGTTTTTCAGGGATGCTCCCACGCTCCCCCTTCTCCTGCCACTTCCCAGAGAGTTTCCCTTTCATTTTCACTTCCAGATCCTGCTCCCCAGCACCCAGGAGCCCCACTGGCTCTAGTCAGCCAAGGCTGCAGGAGGGATGTGCTGCAGCCCTTCCCTCTGTCCAGGAGTGCTCCCATTCCCGCCAGCAGCAGACAGCCTGCAGCATGGAATCATGGAATCATTAACACCGGGAAAGATCTCAGAGACCATCAAGTCCAACCACTCCCCCAGCACTGCCAAGCCCACCACTCAACTGTGCCCCCATATGTCACATCCACACGTTTTCTGAACACTTCCAGGCATGATGAGTCCACCACTTTCCTGAAACAGTTGCCACTATCGCAGGTTGCTCCAAGCCCCATCCAACCTGGCCTTGGACACCTCCAGGGATGGGGCAGCCACAGCTTCTCTGGGCATCCTGTGCCAGTGTCTCACCATAAATATCTTACACTGCTGCTTCCCCTTTGTTCTATCCCATGGCATCAGCATCTCCCAGCCTGCAGAGCCCTCAGCTGGCAAGTTTTGTCTCCCCCACCAGGTAAATGCTCCTAAACCAGGAGGATTTAGGATGCTCCTGAATGGAGTCACTTCAAGCTCCCCTGTGATGATGGACCCAGACCAGGCCTCTCTTTGCAGCAGCGCATTCCCCCCACCCCCAGCTGGCACAGGTTTTTGGCAGGATTCTCACCTGCCTTCCCTGCCCTTCTGGAAGCACTTAACCAGTGTGCTGCCCTCCCAGATCTCCTGGCAGGGAGCCCACAAAGCAGACCCCAAATCCACGTGGAGCTGACTCAATCCCTTCGCTACAGCAGCTGGACAGGCTGAAGCCCCTCTGTCCAGCCCTGTGCACATCCCAGCTCCAATATCCCTCCTGCAGCTGCTGCTGCACAAGGCAAGGAGAGCAGAACACCTGCAAGGCACACAGGTTTCCTTCAGGTGATCCAGAAAATCCCTAGAATCATTAGAGCTGGAAAAGCTCTCTAACATCATCAAGTCCAACTGTTCCCTCAGCACTGCCAAGGCCACCACTGACCCATGTCCCCAAGTGCCACATCCACAGGGCTTTGAAATCCCTCCAGGGATGTTGATTCCACCACTGCCCTGGACAGCTGTGCCAGGGCTGGACCACCCTTTCCATGAAGAATTTTCCTTAATATCCACTCTGATATTCAGCCTAATATCCCTAATATCCTGTCCTGTGTTCCCTGGGAGCAGAACCTGACCACCCCTGGCTCCCCCCTCCTGTCAGGGAGTTGCAGAGCCAGAAGGTCTCCCCTGAGCCTCCTTTTCTCCAGACATAGCCTCCTCAACTCCCTCAGCAACTCTTCATCAGACCTGGGCTCCAATCCCTTCCCCTGCTCCACTGCCCTTCTCCGGAAATGCTTCAGCCCCTCAATGTCCTTCCTAAACTGAGGGACCCAAAACTGAACTTAGAATTTTAGGTGCCAAGTACAGGGGTAATACATGGGTCCACATCTCATCAGCAGGTTTGGCTTTGGGCATCTTGACGTTGGAGCTCAAAGATTCGGCACTCACAGGTGGAAGAGGGAAAATCTGCCTTCTTCCATTCTCTGTCTGGACTTGGTGTGAAGGTTTATCGAGTTCAATCCTCTTGCAGAGCTCTCCAAGTGAATGCCAAGTCTAGGCACAGGCTGGCTCAGTAGCTGCTGGGCTCCTCTGCACGTTTCCCAGCAGAGTTGTGCAACGGATCCGACGTTTCTCAGCAACAGTGGGGGGGGAACCTCTTCCTTTCTAAGGGCAAAATAGGCTTTGCTAACACATCAGCCAAGATTTTATTGTAAAACCACGGAAGAGGGAGCCACGTGACCAGGGCTGTATGAATGACATTCCAGCCTGTAAATCCTCGGGCTGCAGACTCCCCACCCTGGTTTACAAGCTTTCCTACACCACGATCCTGGTGTCGGCTCGTGCTGGAAAAACAGTAAAGCCGAGGCCACGGCCAGTTTACTGCACCAGGCCCTGGTATGCAAATCACGTCCTTTCCAAAGGGTTTTTACAGCAAGCTTGGTCTTGCCAGGTGCCACACACTCCCAGTTCCCATGAATTTCAGAGGAGGCTCTTGGCAGCGTGCAGGACTTGGCTCATGCCATGTGAAGGAATGTCTCAGCATCTGTGGCACTTGGATTAGCAGGTTCTGCTCTGCCAAGCAGAGCCAAAGCCGACTCCTCACATCTTTGATTAGACCAGCCTTAATCTAACTAACACTGCCTAATAAAAAAACTTCTGCCTGTAGTCACTGACCTTCAAGAAATTGTGATTTCTACACTGCAAGTAAACTGTGTACTCTTTGCAGAGCAGGGATTTGGGTGCAATTCCAATCCCTCGGGACTTCTGTGTATTTCTCATTATTCTATGCTGTACACAGTGTCTTCAGGGCATTGATTATCTTAGGAAGAAAGCATTCCACAAAAAGAAGGGTTCTAATTGCTCTTGTGTTTGTTTGCCTTCACTTAAAGAGTCAAGACTCCTGCAGAGACCAAAGGTACATCTAAAAAGCACAGGTTTTGTGTGTGAGACACAGATAAGTGATGATTTTTTTTTTTTTGTAATTAGCCCTATTACTGCAATTTCTATATGGATTTCTAAAGTCACCCACTGTGTTACTTCCTGCTGGTGTTTCACAGAAGTTGCCTGACATGAAAAAAATCAGCATTTTACCAACAGTGATGCAGGGCTGTCTTTCCATGGGCATTTCTTTCCGCCAAAGGGAAAATCTGGAAGTGAAAAATGTGGAGACGGGATGGGGAAAAAAAAGCAGCGTCTCAGCATCACAGGATCAGTTTGAAAAACCTGCTTTTAATAATGCCTGTAAGGAGCCACAGGGGACAGGAATTTTATATCTCTGATCCCTCCATCACATCCTTTTGGACAGTGT
>NW_020956321.1:460597-466921 GCF_003031625.1 Empidonax traillii | reverse complement strand
GATGCAGGGCTGTCTTTCCACGGGCATTTCTTTCCGCCAAAGGGAAAATCTGGAAGTGAAAAATGTGGAGACGGGATGGGGAAAAAAAAGCAGCGTCTCAGCATCACAGGATCAGTTTGAAAAACCTGCTTTTAATAATGCCTGTAAGGAGCCACAGGGGACAGGAATTTTATATCTCTGATCCCTCCATCACATCCTTTTGGACAGTGTTGGATGCACAGTCACCACAGATGGGCTCCAAATGCTTGGGATGGTCTTGCTGCAGAAAAACTAGCAAACTCCAACAGAAAAATAAAATAAAATAGGCTCCTAAGGCAGTTATTTGAACACTTGGCAGCTTTTTATCAATCAGTATTTATCCAACACAGAAATGCAGCCAGCTCAGCTGTACTGACACGTCTGAACTTGCTTTCTGGGGAGCATGGACACAGTTGTGCCTCCCTCGAGCTGGCTGGAAGGTCTGTGCATTAATCTCTCTCCCCAGCATTAATGTTCTCCTCCTGCCAAGAGGGCCAGGAGCGAGGCTGCAGGAGACATGAGACCTTTCCCTCAGCCCTTTCTTGCAGTTCTGTTTTCATCACGGTGATTTTCCCCTGCTCCTTCCTTAAGAGGGGCCCTGGAGACAGATGTGAGAGAGGGAACAGCAGTTCTCTGGCTTGGGGACACCTTCTGATCCAGATTCACATCCAGGCTCTGCCAGAGCCCCGTGTGCCCTCCCACAAACCATTAGATCATTCAGTGCTTCCCTTTGCTCTCTGCCAACATGTTAAAACACTTCATTTTCCCTGATTTTTCAGTTTCTCCTTAGAGCTGGCACGTTTTGGGGAGCAAACATTGTTGCAGTTCTCCCTTTGGCACCACACCCAGCACAGTGATCCTCTCTCCTGTTTAGTGCCTTTAAATTATACCTAATCATATTTATTAAGAGCAATTAAAGCATCATGAACATTCTAGATATGTTTTAATTTGGTCAGGTGTTTCTGGATCACCAGGTATGTTGTTGCTGAAAGGGGGGGAAAGAATGACCTGAAATAAATGAGCATCATTACGTGCAAATCAAATTGTGACACAAAAAAGCATTCCAGATCTCAAAGAACAATAAACCCAGGCTGAAACCAACCCACAGGGAAGCTTGAATTTCCAAAATTTGCTGCCTTGAGCCGTCTTTCTGCACATACCTCATGTAGCTCTAATGGGTTGCTGTGGGGTTAGGAAGGACCAGGCTGTCTGGAGATGTTTTTTGTGATCTGTGCTGCTCTGCAGCATAAAGAGGTTTGTTTTCAGGGTGGCTGTGCTTGCTCTTTGCACTTCCCCATCCTGCTGTTCCCTGGATCCAAGGGCCAGCGTGGTGCCTGCCAGCTCCCAGGGGAGACCTCCTTCCTCCTGGGCTCCCTTACCTCATCTCCCAGGAATGGGGGCGGTGGGAGGGCTGGGTGTTGTGTGGGGAAATCCTTCCTCCACCAGTTTCGTGCCTCCAGGGCACTGGAAGGGGGGGGGGGGTGCCTGCAAAGGGCCTGCTCTGTCTTTCGCAGTGTGAGTGGAAGAAAACCCACAGCACGGTTGGGTGAAGGAGAGAGAAAAGACCCCATGTCGTCTTCCCATCCCTGGAGGCTGGAAGGGGCTTGGAGCAACCTGGGCTAGTGGAAGGTGTCCCTGCCCATGGCAGGGGCTGGGAATGGGGTGATCTTTAAGGTCCCTTCCATCCCAACCCACTCTGTGATTCTGTGATTGTATGATCCTCAGGGCGAAGGGGGCAGCTGCTCATGGTGCCAGCAGGTATCAACAGCTGAGCGAAATAAATAAAGCAAGAGCACGTTGAAGCTGCTGGAAAGGCTCCTGCTTCCTTGGCCGAATCAAATCCTTAGAGAAGCTCAACCAACGAGTTCACATCAAGTCAAAGAATCCTTCCACTCGAGCGCTATCGACTGGTTTGCAACAGGCAGCAGGTGAAAACAAGGAGCTTCTCCTGTCTGCTGTGAGCAAAGAGTTCTCAAGCTGAGCTGCTGGAGTGAACCCATGAAGGGGTCAAGCTGCTTGTCAGAGGATGAGGCCACCCCCAAAAAGCAGGAGCAGTGGCCTAAGGCAGTGGGAGCAGAGTGTTTCGTTCCTGCTGAGCACAGACACAGAGATGGGTATTGTTCACCAGCACCCCATGAGCCCAAACATCCACGGGCCACATGAAAGAGAAAAAGCTGGATGTGAGAAAAAGGGAAGCAGCACGGCCCTCAGAGGAACTCACAAGGCGGAGGGATGTTTTTCCTAAGCATAGTGTTTAGTTTGGATGGGATAAACGAGCTCGAGCAGACCACAAAAATGAGGAAAAGCGACTTGGCAAAGGTCTTGTGCACCAGCGTTTGCCATGAAGTGGCCAATAAAGGGGGAGGGATAATGTGTTTGCAATATCTGTATTTGCTTGTTTAACTGACAGAGGCTCCACAACAACAACAACAACAAAAGTCCAGATCCCTGGCTTTCCATAGGCAGCACATGCAATAGGCTCTTCCTTTATTTTTACAAAAAAGATGTGGTGAAAGCAAGGTAAAGTAGATGGGAAAATATGAATAAAAATAGAAATCACTTCTTGATTTCAACTGTCATTTGCGATTTGGCTGCTGAGAAAAACAGATACTCTACCCATCTTATCAGCAGCCCTGAAACCTGACACATTTTTGCTGGCTTTGGCCTCTTTCCTTGGGTATTGCTTTTCCAGCATCCAAAACAGTTACAAAAGTTACAACAGTTGGAAAAATGTGGATTCTTGGCTGGCTTTGCTAAGCCTTGAGAAAGGAGAGAAGGGAAGCATATGGAATTGATGGAGAATAAAAAAAAAAATAAAATAAAAAAAAGCCTTACAAGACTAGTAGCAATCACAGAATTCCAGAGTGGTTTGGGTTGGAAGGGACCTTAAGGACCATTTCATTCTACCCCTATGCCATGGGCAGGGACACCTCCCATTACTCAGGTTGCTCCAAGCCCTGTCCAACCTGGCCTTGGACACTTCCAGGGATGGGGCAGCCACAGCTTCTCTGGGCATCCTGTGCCAGAGTCTCACCATAAATATATTACACTGCTGCTTCCCCCTTTTTTTATCCCATGGCATCAGCATCTCCCAGCCTGCAGAGCCCTCAACTGGCAAGTTGTTCTCCCCCCCAACCAACCCCAGTAAATGCTCCTAAACCTGAACAGGAAATTATGGACAAATAGAACCTCTGTTTGGAGTTTTCTCTGCCCAGAGAGGTCTAAGTGCAGCATATCCTCTTTGTCTGACTGTGCTTTACCTTCCCCACACACAACCTGCAATCCTGGCCACCCACTCAGGCCAGGAGGGGTGAGAATACAGCACATGGTTCTGATTTTTCTCTCCCCCCCTCCACCCCCATCTCCCATCAGGAACTGCTGACTTAAAATGACTGTGAAAAGAAGACAGGGCATGGGACATCACTGCCTGAATGCAGATGTTCAGTCGTTAAACCTGTCATTACTGTGCTGCTCAGCGAGCCGATGGCAGCGCTGACACCAGCTCTGGATGTGTGAGACTGTTACCAGAACCTCCCTCGTGAAGCACAAATCCTGTGCAATAACCAGGTGTTAAAGTCCCCCCAGCACAAACAAACCCTCAGATCAGGGCGTGAAATCAGATGCAGTGAGAGTGACACCAAAAGTTTTGCCTCTCCCCCACCCACCCGAAACGCCACGTCTGTTCTGAGCCAATCTGGGAGGGCAGGTGCCTGTTTTCCAGTGCAAGAGCCTGTTTGGGGAGCAGGGAAAGGGTCATTAAAGACAACGCAGATCCACCCATTCCAGCCTGCTGTACGTGTAGACTGTAAGCTTCTAACTCACATAGTTCACCTGGGGTGAGAGGGCTACCGTGACCTGGGGCTTAAACATCCACTCAGCCTTTCCCTGGGAGCCTCTGGAATGCTCTGGAAAGGGGTATGATTCAACCTTCTGAAAATACTCTGAAAGGTTTTGGTTACTGCATTTATGGCAGCCCAGGGACGGATCCACAGGACAGAAGCAGGAGGGATCCAGTCCCCTGAGCAGCCACGTTGCCCCCAACAACGGCACCCAGGCAGGAGGGGATGGAAATATTTATATGTCACCATGCATTATATAAATGGAAATTTTTTGGGCCTGTACATTGATGCAAGTGAATGCAAATTGATGAGAAACAAAAGGTTTATTTCATGGTTAGATGGTTGTCTACCTCTGCAAAGAGACAGAGAGGAGATTTCTTCAAGTGGCCTTTTTAATAATCCGAGTCCTTGGAAGTTTTCCACCACAGCCAGATTTCCTACCAGAGTCAGATTTTTCTACCACAGGGCGATTTTCCACATCAGATGCTTGTTCTTTTTTTTTTTTTTCCTTTTTGATCCTCCTGTACCATATGAACGCAGATGGTCTTGTTTCAGCCCATAAGATGCTGGAAAATGTGAAAGCTAAATAATTTAACTGGAAAGAGCTCTCTCTCTCTCTCCAAGGCCCCTCTCCTGACTTTCCTTGCCAGGCTCTTTACTACCGGCTAAAATAGAACTTCCACTATAAATAGGAGGGAGATCTCCTGCCTGCCCCACTGGCCTGGCTGAAGGAACAGTTGGCTTTCAGTCCCTCTCGAAACTACAGTTCAATCCATCTTCCAGCAGCGACACCGAAGAGGAGACCTTTTAACGGCACGTCGGAGGAGAAGTGAGTACATCTGGTGCTGGAGGCAGAAAAAAAGGAGCTGGAATATTCAGCAAGGAGCAAACCCATGTCCTGAGACCCAGAGGAACCGGGATCTAACTGATGAAAGCGCTTCCACACAATGAGCAAAATGTAGTCTATTTATATCTGGAATGCGGTCCCGGCTGTCACCTGACCGTGCGGCAGCCCCGCACAGATGACAGCACGGTGACTTTGGCTGCCATGGCTGCCTTCCACAACCCTCTGCACGGGGACAGACCACAGCCACGGGCAGCGAAGATCCCGTTTTACCTACCAAAACACAAGTCACGAGGACATTCCCTCAGGAATCAGATGATCCGAGGTCGCTCACCTACTGTCAGGTGACATCCTACAAAGACGCAACGTCTGGCCCTCTGCAGATACGTGCAGGCTTAAAGGTCTTCTCAATCAGACACTATTTCAGTCAGGTATTTAAGAAATTATCTGACTTTATGTGAGTATTTCCACTGCTGCTCTCATGCTGGGAGTTAAGTATGTCCCTCAGTGCTTCCATCAAGGATGTGATGACGAGCACTGCTACTCTGCTTTCCTAGAACAGCATGTACAACAAGGGCTAGGGAATATATTTTATATCTCTTATGATTCATCCTTGTGGAACAGTCACCTCAGGTTGGAGCCAGAAATACATCCAGTGGATTGGGATCAATTGACAATAATAAACGTTGGGGAGGGGGAAGGCTGAACCCCAGAGAGCTGGTGCATTTTTAACCCTGCTGAAATCAATGGCAATACTCACAGTGGTGTCAGTAAGGCCAGGATTTCACACACGATCACACTGACAGTGACCTCAAAGTCACTTTTAGTGCCAAGTGTTCCCAAGGTCCTGCAATTCCAGCACCGCTTTTGGGTGTTACTATGAGACAAAACATTTGAGCGTAACCCTCCAGGCCTCGTGACTCTGGCCCTGAGGGCATTAAAGTTTCTTCTTTCCTCATCTGACCCCGCTCTCTAGACCCTCAGCTGTGAACTCTAGCACAGCCCCACACCCCTACAAAACTCTCCTCTCCCTGGCCCTGTGTCCTGCAACCATTTCCCAAATGAATTTTCCTTTGTTCCTTTTTAATCTCAATGCACAGAAGTTTTCCACAACTTATAACCACCTCTTGTTCTTGGCTTTTTCAGTCACTGACCAGATGGGGAGTTTTGTGCAGAATAAAAGGGGGTTTTATTTTCCTTTGTGGTGAAAAATGCTCTGTGCTTCACTTCTTTTCAGATGTCCAACAGCAAGGTGTGTGGGAGAGACTGTGACCTCTTACTCTTTGCTTCAGCATTTACAAAAAGGAACCAGCTTCCCATTTTCCCAAAGTTCTGTGGTGGTCTCCTCCAGAGGGACTTTCTGCTTTGTCTCTTGGCTCAGTGGTTGGCACAGTAAGAATACAGAGTCCTTGTTTCCAGCCTTGATCCCGTCAATTCCACAGTCAACACTGACCAGAATGTTACACAACACCCCTCTCTTTGTCCCTAAAAAAAAAAAAAAATCTGTGTCAACTTCATTTACTGTTCTTGGATCCGCAAAACTAACTTGCCCCTTGTGTGCCCACACTCTCAGTTTCTCCTCTGGAAGAAAAACAACAACAGCAGTAACAACAACAACAACAA
>NW_020956321.1:359673-459677 GCF_003031625.1 Empidonax traillii | reverse complement strand
AACACTGACCAGAATGTTACACAACACCCCTCTCTTTGTCCCTAAAAAAAAAAAAAAATCTGTGTCAACTTCATTTACTGTTCTTGGATCCGCAAAACTAACTTGCCCCTTGTGTGCCCACACTCTCAGTTTCTCCTCTGGAAGAAAAACAACAACAGCAGTAACAACAACAACAACAAACATGGGAAGGAATAAACTTACTCTCAGGTTATATTTTAATGGCTTTGGCTAAATGCAGGATTTGGAGAACATGGAGCTTCAAGGAATTTTTCAAGGAATTTCTGCATCCTGTTACAAGTGGTTGAAAACACCAGAAGTACCTTTTCTACACTGTTTTCATCCATCTGTTCTCCATCCCTAGCAAGGAAAATAAATCAGTGATAGCAACCCCTCTAACACTGGGAACTGCCCCAATCCCAGAGCCAAGAGGCACGTGACAAAAGCCACTTGGAAGAGTAATTTGGAAGGAAAGGACATAGTTTAGAAATCAGATGTCATCATTTAAGGGACAGTGTGTACACAGAGCAGCTGTTGGCATCTTGGAGATAGGCTACACCAATGTTCTGTGAGGAGAGGTACCTGGGTTTGAAGGACTTTAGGCCCTGCTTTAAGGAGGGTGTCAGAATGGACCAGACTCTGCTCAGGTTGCCCATCAATAGGACAAGAGAAACAGTCACAAACTGATGCCCAGGAAGTTCCAGTTGAACTTGAGGAAGAACTTTTTTCATGTGCAGTGACTGAGCACTGGAACAGATTGTCCAGACAGGATGTGGAGTCTCCCACTCTGGAGTTATTCCAGAACTGTCTGGACACAATCCTGAGCCATGTGCTCTGGGATGGCCCAGCTAGAGCAGGCAGGTGGGACCAGAGGACCCACTGCGGTCCCTTCCAACCTGACCCGTTCCATGATTCTGTCCCTATCCCTGGTGCAGGACACCCACCTTGAATGGCAAACACATTTATGGGAGAGGCATTTTAACCACCTCTCTGAGCCTACCTTGCAGCTGACTTTTCTTTGACACTCCCCAGAAGAATGCTGAAGGGGTCTTGGCTAAAAGATTGAGCACAGCCACTCCATCTGATGCTTTTACATCGTTCGCATCTTTGCCCCCTTCGTTCCAGGGGGACACGTGCAGGGTCAGGATTTTTGGGAACAATAATTAACCTCCCATATCTCCCTGACAATATCATTTTCTAGACCCACCATCAGAAACTCTTCCCTCATCCCATCAACTTTGTCATATTCAACAGGTTACCCCACTTTCATTCACCCCTGAAAGGACAAAATCCATACCCATGGAGATGCAGAAAGGGATAAGAGGGGGCTGGAGGAGATGGGGGGGGCTGAGGCCACACCAGCAGAATGGCTCCAGTTCAGCCTTTTCTTTGCCAGCACCACCAGCAACCTGCCTGTGCCTGGCTTTCTGTGAGTCTCACCCACACAAAGGTGAACACCCCACACCAGGACTCTGCCAGATCAAAGCCTGAAAGGGTAAATATTTCTGTCAGGGATCACTATTTGGCTTTCTTCCTTTGTTTGCCCTGGAACAATGTTGGGGGGGGGGGGGGGGGGGGGGGGGGGGAAGGAGGCAAAAGAAGCCTCTACAATTTAACAATGCTGCATTGAGAGACACAATACCTGACATCACAAAAATGACCCTCTCCTTGCTCCCTAATTCTTGTCTTTTAGAGAGAGAGGGGTATTCTGCTGCTTCTTGCAGCAGGGGCGAAGGAATGTGGATCTGTGGCTTTGGGATAACATTTTTAGATCTACCGAAAGGCACTTTGACCTTGGCATAAGAACTGTGCCAATAGTGCTGGTGTTCAAGGAAAAGAAGACCATCAAAAACCAGACAAGCCTCACATGTCTGACAGTAGGGGAAACACTCACAATGGGACTTTTAAGCCAGTTGAACAATCTCTCTTCTAAAAAACCCACAGAGCTAATGTTTCTTGTGCAGAAAATTTGTTGTAAGCAAAGATTTTTTAGAACTCTGCTTAATTTGATGAAAAATACTTTAGCAGAGTCAAGTTACTAATACTCCCTGTGTTTCCAAATATATTTGAGTAGCTGTAAAATCGAAAAAAAACCCCAAACAAACAAAAAACAAACAAACCAAAGCAGAAGTGTTTGATAAATATTTCCTGCCTGTATTTGAGACAAAGTTAAATGTCATTTCCAGAGTGCCATTTCCATGTTATATAACGATGATGATGAAACTCTTCCCATCCAAGCAACTTAAAAAAGAACATCAAAAGCGCAACTAACATTTTGAAAAACAGCAGGTCTAGAGGACGTGTGTGTCATCCTTTTAAGAGCTGGTTCTTCAGACGACTGTTCTCACACAAGGTGGGAATGTGAGAGTTTATAAACAGCCCAGAGACCGCTTCTAAGAAGAAAAACAGCGCTGTGTCAATATTTGAAGAGCGTGACTAAGGTGAGTCCACGCAATTTCAGTCTGGCGAGTCCAGCGTCGCTCCTGACCCGGGTATAAGGAAGTGGTTTGCGCTGGTTAATAAGGAGATGGAGAGTGGGGATGTAATGGAACAGCAATCAGCAGTTTTCATGGTAAATGGCTCCTGTCAAAGAACAAACTTCATCTTGTTCTGTAATAAAATCACGAGTACAGCTGATAGCAGGAACGGTGTTGACTCAGTGCTGTACGGTGCAAAAAAAAAAAAAAAACCAAAAAACAAACAAAATCAATACGGGTGCATAACAAATGGTTTAAAAATAGCCATTGGAAAGATCTTAAAATGGCTTTGTAATAAAGGATTCATCAATGAATAAATGCTGTTTCTAATGGACTCCTGCAAGCACTTGCACTTGTGCTATTCACTGTGCTTTATGTAGGAACTGCAAGAAAATACAAGATGATCACATCATTTGTAAACTGTGAGAGTTTCAAAACTGCAAGTAGTTTCATTACTTAAAATCGCACTGATGGGAGTAGCTTGTCTTGTAGACAAAGACTGATGGGATGTGGGTAATCAGGAGAACTTGGTAATACGAGTTTAAAATCACAGAATCATTATATATTATTTTATCTACTTTCATGGTACCTTTTCCTCTTGGACAAAGGGAGGTCCTTGAGAGCCTCAACTCTTTCCCAGGAAGTTCCCAAATGTATTAATATCCTGAGTTGGAAAGGACCTACAAGGACAACACTTGTTGAAGGAGGGAAGATGGTGAAATCCCACTGGCTTTGATGGAAATGGGGGCAAAAAGTGAGAATCCTACAATCTGTGTCTACAAAGCAATCTACAAGACAACTAACATTCCCATTTACTTCCCCACTGTGGAGAAAAATCTGGGACAAGGCTTCAGAGTGAAATTACCCTGTGCAGTTCATTAGAAATGCAAAAGATAAGTCAAACAAACAGATCCTATCCCTTTTGGTAGAGGAATGGGACCAAACACCCCAGCACAGCCTCTTCCCCTGGCTTCTTGCTTGTTCCTTGTTTATCTCCTCTCTTTTTCTTCTCTTTCTCCATTTGAGAAGACAGAACAAACATGCAGGAATCTCCTGTGGTCGAATTAACAATGTTCTTGGAGCTTTTAGGATTGAAGAGTGCTGCTGATGCATCCAAGGATCCATGTGCAGCCTTTCAGCAGGATTTTAATGACTCAGGGAAACACCACTCCAGCAGCAGTGAACACTTCTAAAAGCTTCACCTTCCCTTCCAGCCTGAACTCAGTCTGGCCTCTCTCTGGGTTTTAACACACTCCATTAACAGGATTCCCTGGCTGAAAGCAGACATAGGAGCTAGGCCACAAGCCTATTTTTGGACATCCAACCCCCTGCAATGCACAGGAGTCCCCTTGTCACTGCAGACTGTAGGATGGAGACAGGCAGAACGTGTAGGAGAAAGGGGAATCAGGGAAAACACGCTCTGTACTCTGGGTTTTTTCCTCCCACAACAGGCACTGGGGCTGTGAGGGGGGATTTGCTGTAAATGCAGAAGGAGAATGACACAGACAGACATTTAGAGGTGGTGGTACACGAGTGTATATGATACTCACACACACACACACACACACACACACACAACCCTTTTAGGTGGGTTGAAAAACCCCACCATTCATTGCACAGGCAGTTGGGTGCTTTGGGTAATTCACAGGCAGAGGTGACATCCAGTCATGCCCCTTCCCCTGTCCTTGCCTTGGGAAAATGTGTGTGTGTGTGCGAGTGTGAAGGCGGGGTTGGAGGTACCATCATCACACAGCCACAACCCCCTGTCAGAGAAAAGGAGGGAACTGGGGACGGGTCTGGAGCACAAGTCTGATGAAGAGCGGCTGAGGGAGCTGGGAGGGCTCAGCCTGGAGAAAAGGAGGCTCAGGGGGGACCTTCTGGCTCTCTGCAAGAGGAGGGTAGAGCCAGGTGGGGGTCAGGAGGATCTTATCCCAGACAACTAGTGACAGGACAAGAGGAGACGGCATCAAGCTGCGCCAGGGAAGGTTTAGGTTGGACATCAGGAAGACCTTCTTCATGGGAAGGGTTGTTAAGCACTGGCATGGGCTGCCCTGTGAGGTTATGGAGTCTCCATCCCCGGAGGTGTTCAAGGAACGACGTGGCCCTCAGTGCTCTGAGCTGGGTGACAAGGTGGGGATCGGTCAGCCGTTGGACTCGATGACCTTGGAGGTCTTTTCCAAACTGAATGATTCTGTGATTCTGCAGGGTGGACGTGGCTGGTGGCCACAGACCCACTGGCTGTGATGCGTGTGTGAGTAACGCAGCAGGGACGTTGCACACAGAGGTGTAATGGAGCTGCAGGTATCAGCTCCCTCGCCCGTACAGGTGTCACTGGGATCGGAGTATCACCCTTCCCTCTCACCACCTCCTTCCTCCTGGGCATGTTGCAAAAAGGGGAGGGTGTCTCACAAACAGGTGACCCCACCCCAGTAAGCCAGGGTGTGTTTTCTGCGAGTCTCTTTCCCACACCACGAGAAAGGATGCTGGGGGGGAAACTGGCACTGTGGAGGTGATCAATCACTGCCCCTCACTCGGCTCTAACGTGTTTGTTGGGCCTGGGAGTTGTCCCACACAGGTGTAAAACCTGGGCACCCTCCCTCACCCTTTTTCCTCCTACAGGCTGGCAGGTGTTTTATCACACAGATGTGCGTTTCAACACCCTCTCCTGTTGATCACAAGGTGTGTATTGGAGGTGGAAATTACTTTCTCTCTCTCTCTCACACAAACAAGTACAGGTGAACCCCAACTCCTCAAATTTAGAGAACGTTGCAAGTACTTGGAGGAGTGGCATTTCTCTTGTACAAGGGTGACTTCAGGTTGTTGACGACCTTTTTAGTGTGCAGAGTGGGTATTTGGGGTATGCCAGTCTCACTCATCCCCCTAAACATCTGAGAAATGCTTGGCTGAAGGGAAAAGGGGTGTCACACCAACGAGCAGAGGGCAGACCTGACCACCTCTCCCTGCCAAGCTGTCGGGGTGTTGAGCTGGGGTCTCACACAAGACATGCTTGCGTGTCCACAGTGTCTACAGTCTGTGTCTGGGTGTGTTACACACACATACAGGGTTACAGGCTGTGTCTGAGGATGTCACACACACACACACGTGGTGTTACAGCAATATAAGAAAGATATTAAGCTCTTAGAGAGCGTCCAAAGGAGGGCAATGAAGATAGCGAAGAGCCTTTGAGGGGAAGGCATGAGAGGAACCAGCAGCTGAGGGTACTTGGTCTGTTTAGCCTGGGGGAGACAGAGAAGACACCTCACTGCAGTTACAACTTCCTTGTGACAGGAAGAAGAGGGGCAGGTTCTGGTCTGTTCTCCATGGGGATCAGGGACAGGATGCCAGGAAATGGCCTGAAGTTGTGTCAGGAAAGGCTTAGGATGAATCTTAGAAAAACATTCTTCCCCCAGAGGGTGAACAGGCTCCCCTGTGCAGTAGTCACAGCACCAAGGCTGCCAGAGCTCCAGCAGCGTTTGGAAGATACTCTGAGGCACCTGGTGTGACTCTCGGGGAGATGGTCCTGTGCAGGGCCAGGAACTGGGCTCTGTGATCCCTGCGGGTCCCTTCCAACTCAACACACTCTGTGATTCTGTCTGTGTCACACACATGCTGACAGCGTGGACGTCTGAGCACGTTTCTCTCTCTCTCTCTCACACACACACACACAGAGCTTCCACCCGCTCCCTCCGAGCGCGTCTCGCACACTCGGTGTCACTCGCCGTGTCTGAGCGTCACACACACACACACACAGGGCTGCACACACCACCAGGGTGTCACACGCAGACACGGGGCCACAAGGCCGTGTCAGGGCGTCTCTCTCTCTCACACACACACACAAACACACAGACAGAGAGAGGATTACGCCGTCCCCCACTCTCGCTGTCCCTCCCCGTGCCCCGCCGTGCCCCGTGGCCGCACTTCCCTCTCCTCCCTCCCTTCCCTTCCCCGCCGCTCCCCCCGCGCGTCGCGCCGCCCGTGACGATGCGGGCCCGCCCCCGCCCGCTCGGAGCCGGCGGCGGCTGCGGCACCGCGGGCCGGGGTTGTGTGTCGGGTGGGGGGGGAAGAGCGGGGCGGGGAGAGCCGAGCCGGGCGGGCGGAGCGGAGCAGAGCGGCGGGGGCGGGCGGGGCGAGGCTCGGCGGCCCCGCCGGGCAGGGCGCGCTGCGGCATGGATTACCCCGAGCCCGGCTCGCCGCAGGGCGCTTGGAACCTGCCCGGCTCAGCCAGCGGCTACGAGCGGCCGAGGCGCGGCGAGGAGGAAGCGGCGGCGGCGGCGGCAGCAGCGGCGGAGCAGGAGGAGGAAGAGGAGGCGGCGGCTGCTGCTGCTGCCCGCACCCGCCCGCCCCGCCGCCCGCAGCCGCCGCTCCGCGCCGCGCTCTCCACCTCCTCCTCCGAGGGCGACCCCGAGCCGGCGGCGCCGCCGCGGGAGCGCAGCCTCAGCGACGAGGCCGCCGGCGGAGACTTCGACTCGGCCGAGTCCGGCGCGTCGCTGCGGTACTCGACGGGCACGGGCGGCGAGGGCAGCGAGGGCGAGGGCGCGGGGCTGGGCAGCAGCGACAGCGGCGGCAGCGGCTTCTCGCTGGCGGCCAGCGCGCTGCCCGAGAGGCGGCGGCCGGGCGGCGGCCGGCCCCGCTATGAGGTGGTGCGGGAGCTGGGCGCCGAGGAGGTGCGCTGGTTCTACCGCGAGGACCGCAAGACCTGGAAGCCCTTCATCGGGTACGACTCGCTGCGCATCGAGCTGGCGTTCCGCGCCCTGGGGGCCGGCGGCGGCGGCGGCGGCGAGGACGGGGAGCCGGCGGCCGTGGAGCCGGTGTGCGTGCGGAGCGGGCTCTACGAGGTGGATGTGGCCAGCGCGGAGAGCTACCCCGTCTATTGGAACCGTGAGTCCCCACCGGGGTGGGGGGGGGGGACGGGGGGAGTGGCCGGGCTGCCCCTCGCTCCCTGCGAGGGATGCTGGGCATCCCCCGTGCGCGCAGAGCCGGCACGGGGTGACCCCGCCGCGGGGACACCGGGTGGCTCTTCCCGACCCTCCATCGAACCCCCGCAGGGGAAAGGGGAGCTGAGCACTCCCTGTCAAACAGATCGGCCGGGGGTAACCTGGCATCTGTATGTTCCTATATGAGAGGTACAGGACAAAATATTCCCCAGGGAGAGGGGACTCGGCGTGCCCATCTCTAGCACGTACCTGAAAGAGGAGGGACTGGGAATTCCCCTTCCAAGTCTCAGGGATGTGATGGGGAGGGAAGGGAGCGCGGCTCGGGGCATCCCACCCGCCCGGGTACGTTGGTCAGGGAAGTGACATGAGCATCTCAGAGCATGCAGTGGAGAAAGGGACCACTGGACCACCCTCCCTTCCCTCCCTCTGGAAGAATGAGAGGTACTGAGTACCCCTCACTCAGAGTGTTCTGGCACTTCTGCCACTTCCAGCTGCAGAGGAAACTGAGCATCTTTCCCTCTCTCCTGTGCACTCACACCTGAGGGAGATGATCTGGAGCATTCGAACCTGGCATGCAGAGGGAAACGGGGACCTGAGCGTGCACACCTGGCAAACAGAGACGTGGAAAAGGGAGGTCTGGGCAACTTCTAATTTCTTGGCACCTGTGGAAGAAAGTGGGAGGGAAGGTGGCTGAGAACCTTTTTACTTAAGCTTCCCCTTTCCTAAGCAAAGGGTGATTGTGAGTGGATATTGAGCGGGTATTTGTTTTCAGCACTCTCCCCTTTCCCTCCCTGCACACCCTTCCTTCAGAAGGAGCAGGGTAGACACATCCATTATTTGACCACTGCCTCTCCACCACACACACCCTTCTGATCCCTCGTGATGATGGAAAGAAGGGCTTATACCTGGCTTCACCTCTGTGACCCTTGTCCTCTCCCCTAGGGAAATGATGATACTGTGCTTTATGTTTCATTTCCCATCACCTATATACTGGCAGAGGTTAAGAAAAGGAATTCCTCTTCCTTTCTGTTGGAGGGGATGCGACAGGCACCTCACACACACAGAGTCCTTAATTCTTACCCTTCCAATAGAGGTCAATTTGCTTCATAAACCCACAACAGGTGGGGATGCACCTCCTCTCACACCCTTCCCCTTGTATTCACGTGTCCTTTGCTGGAGGAGAGGGGCCTTGGGGAACAGAGATGGAAGAGGAGCAGACACCTCCAGCTCTCTGCCCCTTTCTTTGGTGGGAATGTCTCCCAGGGTCTCACTGGATAAGTGAGCACCTGCTTTCCTGGTGCTGACAAGCTATGCCACTGCCCACCACCTGTCCCTGAGGGCTTACTTGCTTTCCAACTGCATTCCTTCAAGGACAAGGGAGATGTTGTGGAGTAGAGTGAGCTGCAGGGTAGCCAAATGTGTCCTGGCATGGGCTTGGAAGAGGAGCAGGCAGGTTTCTCTCATCCCCTCTGTATATTTTTGAGACTCGGTTGGGAGCCACAGAGGAACAGCAGAACTGTTTCAGAGATGAAAACCAGAGCTTTTAGTTCTTTTCCTTCTGACTTATCAGCGTCTTTACAGGAGGGAGATCCATAGATGGGTGGTACATTTCACTTAGGTGACTGCCTTTCAAATCCTTGTCCCAGCAGACAGACACTGAGCTTGAGGAGTGAGCAGAGGGCTCAGTCCACACGTGCTTTGAGTTGGGGGAGCCTGGGCACAGCTCCTCGAGCAGAAAGTGGAGGTGGTTTTCTCCCTGCCACCACCCTGAAGCCCCTGCTGTTGGCACTGGTTACTGGGAGGAGAAGATGCAGGTCATCCAAGGGATGAGGAAACTGCTGCCATCCTTGTAGCTGCGCCACAGGGAGAGAGGGGAAGGAGCGAGCAGAGCCGTAAGGTGAGGCAGGATTGCTCCTGGCAATGGGAGCAGGAGGCTGCGCTCGTCAGCAGCTTAAAGGTTTAATTTCTTGACACTGTGCCTTGTCCATTTTGGAAGCTGATTCAGTCTCATTAAGCTTGAGGAGCAGATGTTTCAAATGACAGCATGCGCTGTGCAGAGACGGTTTCTGGTGCTTGGAAGGAGAGATTCCCAGAGGTTAGCACCAGAGGCAGGGGAGAAATAAACTGCTGGTCCTGAGGGGACTAATGACGGGGATGATTCCTAGTCCTCAGAAAGCTGATTAAGGCGAGTGCTCAAGTCTTTTCTTATTAGCAGGTCCACTCCTTTGCAAGACTAAGATCATCTTTTGGTGTTTCAAGGCTCTTTCAGTGACTTTTGGTTTAACTTACCTTTCACCTGCGTGTTTCCTTGCCTCTATTCCCTGTGTACATGGGTGCTCTTGCCTTTCTCCCTCTCTTCCTTCCCAACTGCTGCATCCAGATCTGAGAGAACAGCAAGGTCAGATCCCAGAGATGCAGCCTCATCTGTGCATTTGAAGGCCTTGGTGTAGCTGTTTTTCCCAAATTATTCCCATCTGATGGTGTGTGGATAATTCTGGATCCAAAGGGGAGCTGCTACACTGGTCTGGGAGGAAGCTGCTGGTGACGAACCAGCTCTTACACCAGCCCATGAGTGAGGCAGGAGAATCCTCCTCTCTGGCCACAGGAGCATGAAGTATAATGAGCACAAGTGACTTAAAATATGCTGAGGTGCAGGTTGAAGAGTACAGAAACTGCTGGCTGGTTTTGCTGATTCATGGTTCAGTTCAGAGCAAAGGTCAAAGGCTTTTTTTATCTTTGTTATTTTGCCCTTTTTCCTGTATGTGCTGTACTCCAAGGGAGGCTGCTATCACACAGCTACAACACTGAGCAGTTGGTTCCTCAGCTGACAGTTCCTCAGCTTTTGGAACATCTCAGTGCCAGGAGAATGTTGATTATAGCTGGGCATGTGCCAAAATATTTTTTCACTCCACATCTTTAAGCTCACCACAGGATTCACTGGTAACATCAGGAATATCAGCCTGAGTTACAATTTGAGCAGATTAATTACTGAGAATTTAATCCTTACCTTGTGACCTCTGGGATTTATTTAATTAGTGTTGTAGAACCAGCAAAAATGGTGCAAGAGGATGAGAATTATTAGTGTAGGTTTTCAGACAAGCGAGTAACCTGCAGCTGGGCTGCTTCTTGTTTTCTCTGGGCATAACAACAAGTGCTATTTTATTACAAAGGTCTTATGTTTAAATCTCCTTAAATTATCCAGCCCTTTTCTGCCCTCCTGGTTCTAGAGGGCTGCTTGACCACAACCTTTCTGTAGAGTAACTGTCTGTAGAGAAGTCCCATTTTAAATCCACAGCCTGTGGACTTCTGAGTGACTCTCCTGCTCCTTGGCTTGTGAGTTTGTGCCATCCAACTGTTGTCCTGTCAGGTATTTGCTTTTTCCTTGCTTTTTTTTTTTCCCATGTTTACGTTGTCAAGTTGTCTGTATTTAGTTCTTGTGGTGTGTGTTTTAAGGTAGGACTTTTGTAAAATCTGTAGTGATATGTGGAGAGAAACAACTGCAACTTTATGTATTTCAAAAGCCATTTGAGGAGCCTGTGGAGCTTTGTCCTTTAGGGAAGGATAAATAACTTTACTCCCAGACACAGGTTTGGGAAGGGGAGGGAGTTTTTGTTTGTTTGTTTTTACCATAGATGTTTTTGTGCCTAACAGTTGCAAAGTCTGTTAAGTAAAATAGCTCATTTTGTATTAAAAACAAACAAACATTTGTGCTGATATAACAGATATTTTACTGTCCTTAACCAGGAAATACCTGTGAATATGGGTCTTAAAATTAAGATCTGTCTGCTCAGGCTGGAATTGGGCAGCTGTAAAAAAGCATTTCAACTGCCTTTAAGCTTGGACTGAAAGAAATATCCAAGCCCTTGTGTTTTTCTTCTGTAAACAGTCTGAGAGCTGCTGTGTAAACTAGAAGGAGAGGAAGGCATTAGCACCTGTGAGTGCCAGGGCAGCGTTACCTGCCCTCTGAACTCGGAGCTGGGCAAGATTCCTGAGAAGCCTTGGGGCCCAGGAGTGGATGTTGGCACCACATGGTCACAAAAGCCTCTTTTCTCGGTGGGTTTCGTTTTATCCCTCTGCTTGTTTGATGTAGAAGGTAGATGCTGGCAGCAAAATAGGAAGTCTTTTGTACCCCAGTCACTGGTGGTTCTTTGGGCTGTTCTGTCAAGACGGAAAAATCAGCATTTCAGAGCTTCTCTGTGCTGTGCAGGAGCCCTGGGTGCTTCTGCCTTCCCTAGGCCTGGCAGCATAAATTTGTGCCTTGACATTTTACAGACTGACAACCCTAAACCAAACTGGAGGGCCCCCCCCCCCCCCCAGGCCTGGCTGCTTTAATCAGTGTCCCATATTTCTTCTGAGGCTGCGTTTTCAGTGTATGGGTTTGTGTTGTATTCTGAAACAGAATTAAAACAGAAACGTGGGGCAAGATGAAAATTGAGGGCTTTTGAGTCAAGAGTTTATCAGTGTGTTTGTGACTTTCGTTTGTTTTGGTCTGGTTTTAGCAGTGTTTTGAGTTGCTTCACAGCAAGCTTAGAAAATTGCTTTTGGTGTGTTGGGCAGTCTTGGAACCTGATTATACAGTTTCCTCTACGTAAAGGATGTTTTGATTTAAGGCAGAACTCCTCAGTACTGTTTAAATTGTGTTTTTTTTACCTCCAGGTGTGTTATTCTTTTGCAAATAAAACACTGATACTTTACTTGGTAAAGGTGAAGTGTTGCTTTTGCTACTCAAAATCTTCCTGGGTTTTACCTTCTTGCTTCTGTTCTGGCTATACCATCCTTTCAAAAGCATTTCGTAGCTTAGTTTTGTCCAGCTCCTTCCTGACCAGAAGGCCTGGAAGTGTTCAAGTGTCCAGGGGGCTTGGATCAACCTGGTCTGGTGGAAGGTGTCCCTGCCCATGGCAGGGGGTTGGAATGAGATGGTCCCTGAGGTCCCTTCCAACTCATATCAGTCTGGGATTCCATGATCTGACACACATAGATGAAATAATGTTTAGATTTACAGTGTTCCATGTATTAAATCACACTTGTTTGTGATGTGTGATCTGCTTTTGCTTGGGGTCTCTGGTACCTTCTCTCAGTAGAGGGAGCTTGTGATATTTAGGCTACTTTTACTGGGACAGGGGGGGAGATGTCAGCACTTTGCTTGGAAGTGTCTCTGAGGGCAAGTTTCTTCCGTGTCGTCAGCTTTTGTGTTTGTGATTTCCAAGCCTTGTTCAAGCAAAATGAATCTGTTGTCCTACTCCATTAAACAGTACCAGAATCACAGAATCCCTCTCCAGTGGATGGTGTCAGCTCCAGCAGGGTAGCTAAGGATGGATGTGCCTTAGAAGGCGAGTTGTATTTGCCCTTTGATGTGGTCCAGCACTTTTCCTGGCTGGATGTTGTCAGCAAGGACAAAGGCAGAGATGTAGGGAATGCTTGGGTTACGAGTTGTGGGTGAGGGGGGTGTCAGAAAATGTTCGTGGGATGAGGAGAGTCAGGAGTTCTGTTCTGACTTAATTCAGGCTTTTGAATACTGATAGGACAGGGGTGATATCAAAGAAAGAGGATGGGATTTAATTTGGAGGTGACAGAGCTGGATTAAAGACAGATGACAGGCGAATTTTATATATGTGTGTGATATTCTTCAGGGAAAAACAGCACGGAAAGCAAAGAGAGACCTTGTCCAGAGCTCCCAGGGGGGCACAACAAGGATCTGTGAGAGCTGACATTCTGCCAGTTGCTAAGCAGAAGGCCTAGATGGAAGAAAAATATGCAAAAAGAGGAAGAAATTAAAGTAAGAAGCATGAGCAATTCTCTCAGTCATATCTGTAAGGTTGAAAAAAAAGTGAAGGTGAAGTAGTGGTTTGAGTGTTGGCCAGAGAAAAGGTCAGGGGTGTGGTGTGATCTGTTTGAGTGGGTTGCAAGGAGCTGTAGCCACTCTGGAGTGGAGCTGGAGAGGAGAAACTCCAGAGACTGTAAGTGCTGTAAAAGCGAGCACTGGGATGAAGGGAACACCAGGTGCAAGTGGGACCCCAGGCAGTGATTACTGAAGGTGAAAGACACTAAAATTGTCGCCCAGAGAAGCTGTGGCTGCCCCTGGATCCCTGGAAGTGTTCAAGGTTGGACAGGGCTTGGAGCGACCTGGTCTAGTGGAAGGTGTCCCTGCCCAGGGCAGGGGGTTGGAACAAGGTGGGCTTTAAGGTCCCTTCCAACCCAAACCATTCTGGGATTCCTTGAAAATCATGCTGGTTTGCTTGGGGTGAGAAAAGAGCTGATAAGGGACAGGCTCCTACAGCTTGGCAGTTCCAGCAGCAAACGCTGGTGGTTCAAGTATTTCCCTTCAGAGCACAACTGTTGAAATTTGGTGAACTACTTTAACTGATAAGAATTAAAATTGCAATCCCATTTCATGTTTCAGCAGTCCAAGGGTGTTTTTTTAATGAGTGTTTCCTGCTCATCCATAACACAACCAGTAGGTGAGCTTTAGGATTTTGACTTGGACCATCAGGATCAGGTCTGTGTACAGAGCACTTGTGGATATGTTAATTAAATTGGTGTCTTAAATAGAAAAATCCTTCTTGAGAAACTTGGTGTGTACTTTATAGCCCCTCTGCTCTGGAGCCAGGCTGGGAGAGCTGGGGGGGTTCACCTGGAGAAGAGAAGGCTCCAGGGAGACCTGAGAGCCCCTTGCAGGGCCTAAAGGGGCTCCAAGAGAGTGGAGAGGGATTTAGGACAAGGCATAGAGGGACAGGACAGGCCTCTAACCCAGAGGGCAGGGTTAGATGGGATATTGGGAAGGAATTGTTGGCTGTGAGGGTGGGCAGGCCCTGGCACAGGTTGCCCAGAGAAGCTGTGGCTGCCCCTGGATCCCTGGAAGTGTCCAAGGCCAGGTTGGATGGGGCTTGGAGCAACCTGGGCTAGTGGAAGGTGTCCCCACCCATGGCAGGGAGGTTGGAACTGGATGATCTGAAGGTCCCTTCTAACCAAAACCATCCTGTGATTCTGTATTTTGGGTTGATTAATAGCAACTGAGATGAGAGATAACTCTGAGGACATAATTCTCTTTTTGAGCAATGATTTCGAGGACATTTCCTCTCTTTCTGTGGGGTCACTTCTGTGTTTGGCATCTGAACTAGTCCTTTTGTTCCTCTTTTGGATTGCTCAATTCATCACGTAAACCAAGAAAAAAACAGTTACAGGCTGTTGCTTGAATACTTCAGGCAGTTGGTAAATCAGAGGTAATTCCAAATCTGCAGCACAGGCTCTGTAGATCAGTCTGGAAAGAAAATCCCACCTGTGCCAACGGGATTACTCTGAACATGTTTAGTTCTCCTTGAAACTCAAAAGCAACTTCCACCTGTAATTTCGAAGTTGCTTCAATGAAGCAACTGAGAATTATTTGATGAACCAGCAAAATAATGGTCTTTACTGCTCAGTGAATTAAATCTTCTTTTCAGCTCAGGCACTGGCTCAGGGTCTGGCTCCGAGTTCGTGTCGCTCCGAAGTTTTCTGAGGCTGAGATGTCACCCTTGAACTCCTCCTCGGGACTTGTTGCTTTTGAAAGAGCAGGACGGGTCACATGTGTTTGTGGTTAAACAAAGGGAGGTCACGGGGCTGTGATTCAATGAGAGGCTCCATTTTTTTAAATGTCAGTCACCTGCCCCCATGAAGTAACGTGAGGGAAGAGCTAGAAAGATGTAGAAATTTAAGCTATTAAAAAAAAAAAAAAAACTAAGCAAAACAAAAAACCAACAAAACAAACAAACAAAAATCAAAACAAAAACACACCAAAAAAAAAAAAACCACAAAACAAACAAGCAAAACCTTTTTCCTTTTTCTCTCTCTTTTTCTTTTCAAGACTCTACAAACCCAGCCACAAAGGAACCTGGTCAGAGTTGAAGTGTCCAGGGCCAGTTTGGACAGGGTTTTGGAGCAACCCGGGCTGGTGGAAGGTGTCCCTGCCCGTGCCACAGGGTTTGGAACAAGATTATCCTTAATGTCTCTTCCAACCCAAGCCCTTCTATGATTTTTTCACACTTACTCAGCGCCTCATGTCAACATTCAGGTTTTTGTGTGTATTACAGTCGCTAGAATCGCTTTGCTCCAAGTCATCTGATGCTCAGCACTTGTAGCAAACCTTTGGGGGGGAAAAAAAAAGGAGGAAAAACCCAAAAAGACTGTGTTTCGCCAAGAATTTTTATCCCTTGGTAAATGTGTGGGCGCTTCCTTATTTAACTAACTTTCAGTTCAGGATGTCACATTTGTAAGCCTCACAGTTGCCTTCAGCTTGTGCAGATTGTGCCCTCACATACTGGAAATTTTTTGCCACTATAGAGAGAAGGAAATCAAGTTTAAGGAAAAGCAGTTACTCCACCGGAAAGCAGACATCTGAAATGACTGCACTGAAAAGCACCTCGAGCTGACAGCGCTCCGTGAGCTTGTGCTTCTTGTCCAGCCCCTTGGCTTTGGGCTCGGGGAGCTGGGAATTGGCAATCTGAGCGAAAACACAAGCTTCAATTTAAATTTCTGAGCCTCTGAATGTTCTATTAACCTTTTAGGTCTCGCTTGTGGGCAGATTGTTATAGGTGTCTTGAGACTGGTGGATGCAGAGTGCCAGGAGTGCCTTCACTACACGTGTGCAGTGATTCATATGTTGCATACAGTTTTTATTTTAACAGAATTTTGATTATTGGGGGGGTTTAGGTGACTATCATGACACGAGTCACTTGTGTTCTTGTCACACCATCAATTACAGCACTTGTATCCTTTTATTCCCTGGATTTTCAGGGAGAAAAAAAAGACCTGTTTGTGTAAAAATAAATAAATCTTTTGTTGCAGAGTAGATCTCTTAAACTAATTTCCTGTAAAATTGGTAAAATATGTGTGACTAATTTAAATAAAGGGCTTTTCATCTGCTTTTAATCCCCACCATTCAAATTTATTTAGTTATTCTTGTATAAATAAACCATGCAAGTGTATAACCAGTCAAATATGTTGGTATCTCTCAGGCTGAAGCACTGCCAACTGCAGATTATGTGTTGTAGGACTTAAGGCAGTAAAGAAATCAAGGCAAATCCTTTCCTAGGGATCGAGATTGCAGGGATAAGGATAAATAACACTTCATATAATAGATTGGGAATTCTGCATTGGCAAAAAAAAAAAAAAAAAAAAAGTTAAATTGCAACATGTTGTAATGCCAGTGCGTTTAATTCTTCCATAAAACAAAAATATGTGAGAGAACGTATTTTCAGCTTCTCTGAAATCATCTGAATACCCAAGATAAGAATGAATTTATTGAAGGTGGATAAGTGAGTGAAATTGGGTGCTAAAATGGCAGTTTTGGTTCGTCACTTTTTAATGCTGCTTACTGTAATAGCTTCCATCAAGTTCTGGGGATGAAACACTGGGGAATCTTTCAGTGGCGGCACCTGTGCAGGATTACACAGAGGAACTGTGGCTGGGAAGGCCTTTCTTCTTTCCCACAGTGAACAGATTTTACTGAAAAATCTCCTTGTGTTGCAGTCTCCTTATTTCCCCACACAATCCAGAATATTCCGTGTAATTACCATTAATATACCTCGCTGTCTGAAATGCCACTTCCTTTTGGAGCTGGTGACCTTTAGTAGGTTGTCATAGAATCCCAGAAGGGTTTGGGTTTGGAAGGGAAGGTCAAGATCATCCAGTCCCACCCCCTGCCATGGGCAGGGACACCTTCCACCAGCCCAGGTTGCTCCAAGCCCCGTCCAACCTGGTCTTGGACACTTCCAGGGATGCAGGGGCAGCCACAGCTTCTCTGGGCAACCTGTGCCAGGGCCTGCCCACCCTCACAGCCAAGGAATTCCTTCCCAATATCCCACCCATCCCTGCCCTCTGGCAGTGGGAAGCCATTCCCTGTGTCCTGTCCCTCCATGCCTTGTCCCCAGTTCCCCTCCAGCTCTCTTGGAGCCCTATTAGACATTGGAAGGGGCTCTCAGGTCTCTCTGGATCCTTTTCTTCTCCAGGTGAACCCCCCCAGCTCTCCCAGCCTGGCTCCATGGGAAATGGCTCTTTGTGGGCTCTGATCACAGATTTGAGTATCTCAGTTCTGCAAGGCCATGTTGAGTTTTCTGAAAATCAAAACATGCTGCTGATGGCAGGAACTGTCATTTACTTGCTTCCTTTTGCTTCCGGGTGGTTTTCTCTCGAGGTTTCCTGGTAGCTCAGCGTTCAAACCTGCCATCCAGCTCGTGATGTGGAATAAAAGCACCTTCTAGCTCAGGGTGCTTTGGCTACACTAAAAATGTCCAACAGCTTAAAGGAGGAGATGAGTTGAAAAATCCCTCCCTGGTTCCTCCTAAAATCCCACAGAGCTGGAAAATAGAACTACCTCACCCAGGTTTTTAAACCAAAGCTCCATAATAATCTGTCTCTGGAACTGAAAGTGATTTATGTTTCCAGACCCTGAGCCAGATATGTTAATTTATTCAGAAGCTGAACTGTTCTGCAAAGATTTTTATGTTAAAATTTTTCTTATTTCAAACAGTTTTTCCTGGCTTAGCTTTTCTGGGAAAGGCTCTGCCTGTGCTATGTTTGAGAGCTGCTGTTGAGTGCTGTAGACTCCTCTTGTAAAGAACGACTCTGGGAAAGTTTCTCTCAGGTGAAAAGAGCCTCAAAATGTTTACTTTAATACTTTATGGTTAGAATTTCAGAAATCTGTAGGTGGAAAGTCCCATGTGAAAAGCTTAAAGCCATTCAAAACTGAAAAAAAATAGGTGCCTTGTCCTCCGAACAAAATGAAGACAGAATAGCATTCATATGATTATGATTCAGAAATATGTATCTTTTTGTGGATTCAGTGAATGGAGCCTCAACAGGCTGCTTAGTCAAGAATTAAGGAATTGCTTACAGATTTTCCCAGCGAGGATTAACATCTGACGTAGTTGTGTCACCGCTTCGGCCACAATGGGACCCTTTCTCTCGGCTCACATTTTGTGTGCATTTCATTCCTTCCTACAGACAGGGCTTTGTTTGTAAGGGCAGCCCGACCCACCGGGTCTGTGTGTATTGGATGTACCGAAAAATGCGGATATCTGGCAGGTGTAAAGTATCCGGGAATACAGCAAAGGTTAAGGAAAGAGGCTGCGTGTGTGGTGACAAGCTGACGCTGCCGCCGTGGGTGACTTTCACCTCGTGAAAAGTAAATATTCCTCTTTCGCACCTCGTTGATGGGGTGTAGACGCCAAAGTTAAGTCTGAATTTTCCACGGAATGTTGGATTTCCTGTGCCGTTTGTGGTGACTGTGAACTCCTGCAGTTTAAAGCCACTGGGAGCTTTTGCCTGGGATTAATTTCCACTAAATAACTGTGCCGTTGGAACACTCCAACCTCTTTTTAATTCATCTGCTGGATCATCGGCGTGCAAAACGTCAGGAATTCGGCACGTAGCAGTTGGCCCCTACCTGGAACAGCTATTTTAGGAGGGCAGAGAGGAACTGAGTGGCAGAACTGGGTCTTGCGCTACTTCTGTCTGTGTTTTTGGTCAGGCCACGAGCCCGAGCTGTCTGTGTTCCATTTAGGCAGAGCTGAGGGTGCAGGGGGGGATCCAAGAGCTTGAGTGAGAACGGTGTTGTCCCATAAATCCCTTGTGGGAAAGGCTTCAAAAACTGGCTTTGGAACATTTTGGGCGTTAACTTACCCTGTGGGAAGATTGTTGCAAGGTGATTTTCCTTTTGCTTTCATAGCTTGTGCATTCAGTGGTCTGAGGGAGGAAGAATTGGGAATGGTTTAGAGATTCCAAGTAAAATGGGGGGGGGGGGGGGGGGGGGGGGATGTGTCCAATTAGTTTTGCAGTTAGTATGAAAATTACTTCTGGTGTGTACTGGTGTCTGCAGGCACAAGGAACAGTGATGACAGATCTGTAGTAGAGGGCAGTGCAGAGACATCGGAATCTCAGTGGGATGTGCCCATTCCCGGTCTGGGAACTCTGAGAAGCAGATGGTTTTGTGACCTGGATTAGTGGCTGTGCTCACAGAGCTCTGTGACCAGCTTTAAAAAACACTGCCCGTGGCTGGGTCACCTCACCCAGCTGTGTTTGCTCTACTCTGGTGATAGGTCAGAGAGATCCCTTCCTGTAACTCTGAAATCTACTATTTCGTGCTTGTTTTTCGCCTAATTTTCATTGACTGTTTCTTTTCATCAGTTCCCAAGCTGACACTTTTTTTTTCCTGTTTCCAGGTAGGAGATCTTTGAGTAGTAAAGGCTGTTTTTCCCCCTCCCATCTCCTTTTTTTTAAACCTCTTTTGTGGCTGAGTTCTTACCTGCTTTTGGGGTTTGTATGCACACACACAAGATGTTTGCAGTTGGCTGAGTCAGTATTTATATACATATATAGATAGATATTTATATACATATACATAGATACAGAAATACACCTCCAGCATGCACTGGGGGGTCACTGGTGCAACTGTTCTGGGCTTTCAGCATGTCCGTATCTGGGCTGATCCCATAAACCTGGAGTTTGGGGCTTTACAGGCTTGTGGAGCACAGGCACAGACAGTATTTCTCCTTGATTTTCCAGGTGTAGGAGGAATTCTAAGCTGAGTTTCAGTGGGTATTATTGTCCAATCTTGCTTGCAGGGATGGGCATAAGAAGATAATTCTTGCTCTCCACTTTCCCAGTGTTTAGTGTAGGCAACAAGGACAGTTTGGTGTAGAATAAGAACCAAGATATATTTTTCTTAGAGATTTCTCTTTTGCCACGTGGGCAGTAAATGCTATTTCCTCATTTGGGGAACTGAAACTGAAACAAGATTGCCAGTGACCAAAACCAACCCTCAGCAAAAGACTGATTTTAATAAAAAAAAATCCCAACCAACCCTTTCATCTTTAAATATCACCATTTATGCTAATTATTGTGTAATTTGGAAGTGCAATTCCCGAAGGAAACAAGGTTCTGTGCAGTCAGGGTAAGCACGAGTGGGTTTGTATCTCCTCCTCGTTCTGCATCCTCCTGATAACTTTTAAACTCATTGTGGTTATCAGTCAAATTGTGTAGAGGAGCCTCACAAAGATCCTAATTATTCAAAAATCCAAGGCAGCTGAGTGGAGAGGAGTATATCCCACTAAAGCTGGGCTGTTGTTTACATTAAACCCTTAATAAATTTTTGCAGAGCCTGTATCTAAGTTGCCTGGAGAAGTTGTGGACTTCCCCATCCCTGGAAGTGTCCAAGGCCAGGTTGGACAGGTCTTGGAGCAACCTGGGATAATGGAAAAATTCCCAGGAGAATTCCCCTCCCCTGCTTCCTGCTGTCAGTTCATGATTTGTTGCATTTAAAAAAAAAAAAAAAAAAAATAAATCTTCTTTTTGTTTATTTTAGAAACGGAGAAGATCCCTGTGATGCGTGGGCAGTGGTTTATTGATGGGACGTGGCAACCTCTGGAAGAGGAGGAAAGTAACTTAATAGAGCAGGAGCACCTCAACCGCTTCAAAGGCCAGCAGCTGCAGGAGAGCTTTGACATGGAAGTATCCAAACCTGTTGATGGGAAGGAGGGTAAGGTTGTTTAGATCGCTGTAATATGTTTTTTTGAACACTTGGGGGGGGGTCTGGTTTTCTTAAGCAAGACTGTGATCTGTATTGGTTTTCCATTCTACGTGGTGGGAACCATCAGTTTGCTCTCCCGTTTTTCAGTAACATCTTGATGTAGGATTTCCTGCTGCAGCCCCCTTCGTGAACGCTGTAAAAGTTGTATTTATGGATAAACATCTTGTTCCCATTTTCGTTTATATCTTTTAACTGTGTTTGAAGTTCTCACTTCAAACTGCAATCTCTAGATGGGACAAGAGCAGTCAGTGTCCAAATGCAAACTGGTTGATAAGTCTCTGGCCAGCATCCTCAATTTTGCCCTAAAGGGAGTAGCATCAGTTTTACAGATCACATTTATTTTTCCATTCTTATTAATTCTGTGAATTTGTTAGTTTTCAGCTTTGGTAAATCTTGGGCATTCATTCTGTCACGGAAGTCCTTATATGTTAATGGCCAGGCTGAGGACATTCAATTAGTGTTGCTGGGAATCTCAGTCCAGTGCATGGGACATTTTTAAAAGTAGATTTCTGAAATTACTGATCTGTTGTTTAAAGTAGACAGCTGATTGGGTTGCTCCAGAATAAGTACTGCACAGTGAAAATTCTCTATTTTTGGCTTTCACACTTCACTTCTGTTTGTTGGTTGTCACTTGGTCAACGATCTACAAGCCACGAGCTGCAAGTACAGAGGCCTCACAACATATTTTAGTGGGGATTTGGTTGTGTTACTCCTTAAAAAGCAGCTTTATTTTTTAACTGCAGCTTTGTACAAAGCAGTTACACAGTGTAGGGGATGGCTGTGTTTGGGCCACGTGCCCACACAAGTAAAACCTTGTGAATAAATTGGAGGCAAGGCAATATTCGCTGTAAGGAAAACCAGAGTATTATTTGTTATTTCAACATTTCAGAGAGTAGTTTAAGTTTGTGACTCCCCTCAAAGCTAGTGAGGTCTTTATGAATAATTTTTTTTTCCCTATTTAAAAGATCTTTTCCTCTGGTCTAGCCTGCAGTGCAGTGTTCTGCTTCAACAACTCTGTCAAAAAGGTGCATAAAGTGGTGTGACCCCTGAGCCACAGCCCTGTGCCAGTACAACCCCCTTTCTGGGAGGCACTTTCACCTGTATTTCTGTGTGTCTGCACTGATTTAGCGTCCCAGTGTCCTGGCACAAAGCTCAGCATTGTTAGTGGCAGGGTACTGTGCTTTTACGTGGAGAGCAAATCTGTGTTTTCCCGAGTGCTCCCAGCCTTTGGTAGCTTAATTTCTGATGGAAGGATGATGGATGGCTCCGGTGGTACTTGGATTCTCCTTATTGAGTAAAGAAGAGAAATAAAGGATTTTTTTTTTTTTTTTTTTTTTTTTAAGAAAGAGAGCAGAAATTTTCAGATTTGATGTTGGAGAGCTCGGGGAGAGTGATGAGAGAGAATAATCTCTGATACCTGTGAAAACATAGAAGTCCAGAAAAAGAAACTCCAAATTCTGGCACCAGTGCCTTTTTTAAAAAGTTAAAAGGGAAAGAAGCAAAACCAAAAGAAAAAAAAAATAAACCCAAGCTATGTGTGCCATCACTTCAAATGGAATATGTGTCAAGTCACTAACAACTTTCAATAGATTTTTTTTTTTTTTTCAGTAATGGGAGAGTTGTAGGCAAATTACAGCTGACAGTGTGTGAAAAGTGGTTTTGTCATTATAATATGCCTCTCAATACATCTTGGATCCAATTGACATCCACGATTCCCATTTTCAGTGGCACTGGGAGAAGCTTTGAAACTTGTATTGTTGCTGGTGGAGTAAATGTAATTAGCTGGAGAAGTGCTGAATTCAGTTTATAAATTCCTTAAATGCTACAGATTGTGTCCTGTATGGAACAGATTTTGGTCCCATCAAGGTTTACAGGGAGCTGTTATTTATGGTTAGTGAAAGTCAGAATAAATCTGTAAATATCACTGGGAAGTAAAGTGACTGTTCTCAGTGATGTGATAAAGCGTTGAAGGGGATGAAAAACTAACCATGTCCTCTAATTGCTCAGCAAAATTAATACAAGCTACTCTAACAGTCTATTAGTACTTAGAATTTCAAAATAAACCCAAACTAAGTCAAATCCAGGGATTTTATTTATTAGTTCTGCTCCCGGATTGCAGCATGTTAACAAGGAAATAACTAAGCTTCATCCAGGGCTTTTTGTTAGGATGATGTTTGATGATAGAGGATGAATAAATGCCCCATTATTAAACTCTTTAATCCAAGCAAACCTTCCTCTGAAAAAAAGAGTCTCTAACCTGTGACCTATAAATAACATCATGCCTGTGCTGCATTCCAGTGTTTTTTTGGGAGCACAACAAGCTTTAAATGCTGAAGGTGACAGAAAGTAAATGATGACTGTGTCTTGTATGACAGCGGGTGATTTCTCAAGCTCTGTTTTCCATGGGGCACCCTGGTGATTGCTGAGCAAACTGCAGTGGAATTGTAATTTTCATCCTTAACGAAGTATTTAATTCCATGCCTTGCAAAACGAAGAGAGTTTATGGTGCCTGATGTTGTTGACTCCTCTTGGTGTCTGATGCCCTTCAGTGAATCGGGTGCATTGTTATGGCACAACACAGAAATGGGGCCCTTTTTTATTAAAAAAAGGTCAAAGCAGGGGGGATTGTCTCCCTCCTGTGATGTTATGAGACCCCACTGGAGTTCTGAGGCCACCAGCATCAGAGGGATGAGGAGCTTCTGGAGTGAGTCCAGAGGAGGCCATGGAGATGCTCCAAGGGCTGTAGCCAGGCTGGGAGAGCTGGGAATGTTCACCTGGAGAAGAGAAGGATCCAGGGAGATCTGAGAGCCCCTTGCAGGGTCTAAAGGGGCTCCAGGAGAGCTGGAGAGGGACTGGGGACAAGGCATGGAGGGACAGGACACAGGGAATGGCTTCCCACTGCCAGAGGGCAGGGATAGATGGGATATTGGGAAGGAATTCCTGGCTGTGAGGGTGGGCAGGCCCTGGCACAGGTTGCCCAGAGAAACTGTGTCTGCCCCTGGATCCCTGGAAGTGTCCAAGACCAGATTAGGGCAACCTGGGCTAGTGGAAGGTGCAGGGGGTTGAAATGAGATCTTTAAGGTCCCTTAGAGTATCCAGTACAGCTACAGGAGGAAACCACGATTTAAGATAAGGAATTAGGGGTTTGGCTGCATTTTGGCTGCTTTGCAGTGAAGCTGAACCCCTGCACCTGCCTTTGAGCTCGTGCAAATCACACACTTGCACAACTGCAAATCTGCAGATTCAGGAAGGCACCTTCTGGCTTGTAATCATTGCATAAAGTAATTTTTTTTCGTGAGCAAAATGAGAGTTGTCACGTTGTCATTTTACAGTCGGATCAAGGAGCAGAGGTCTTGGGTTCAGCACTCAAATCTGTGCTAAAAACAAGTCGATTCTAATAGCACCTTAACCCCCTAAATGAGGTGCTGCACTGCTGGAATGTATCTGTGAGCTTCCAGGTCTGACTGGTGGTTCTGCTGCTCTCTTAATAGAGGTATTGTAGACAATATTGGGGAGGTTGGACCCCCCACAGATTAATTTGTCAAGTAGTTTTTTTGGTTTTGTGTTTGTTTTGTTTTTTTTTTTTCATCCAGGCAACGCTAGGCTTTTTTGTAGATTGGCTTTGCTTGTCCTTAAGAACAATTCATTCTTTCAGACTTAACATGTATAAATTAATACCAACACAGGACGTGAGGCAACGTTTTAAGCTGAATTCTTAGGTTCAGTGTATCCCTGCTGGGAAATAATTCTGTTAATACTTCTGATAAAAACCTAGTTGCAGCATTTGTTCTGTGAAGCAGTGTTTAATCTGAAATAATTTTGAAGGAGGGAAAAAAAAAAAAAAGGGGTAGCGTGATATCTATTTAGCAGTGAATCAGCTTAAAATGTGCAGATTTAAAATAAGATTTAGAAAGTACCTTTTCTGCATATTTAGACAGACAGGGAGCTTAGGACCTGTGTGAAGGAGTCCACCAAAGGAGCAGCTTTTCTAGAGATTTCAGTCATATCAAAGCTTTGTAAGCTAAAACAAGACCAAGTTGAGTACCTATCAATCCTCTTTTTCAGGTATATTCATTTAATGAGGATGAAGTGAAGCTGAAAAGCCTCATTTATGTGGCAGTAAGATAGGAATAGATGTGGTGCATTGTTTTTGCACGGAGGGATGCTCAAAATGCAGCTGGAAATCGCCCGTGCAACATGATTCAGACTTGAAATTGGATCCAGCTCTAAAGCTGATCCTGCTCTGCAGAGAGGATTGGAACAGATGAACCCCAGCAGTCCCTCTGACAGAAATCATTCCGTGATCAAGCCTGTGATTCCATGATAGCTCATAGGAAATATGGAAAAAAAAAAATCCTGTGAGAATCAGAATTAACATTTTAATGCATTGATTTTGAGAAAGCAGAAGCCTGTTGGGTTTTTTTTCTTACAGAATTTCAGCGTGTGGTTAATGCCACCAAACCCGTAAAAGTTGCATTTGGAACAGCTGATTTTTTTTTTTTTTGTCTCAGATTTCAAATAGTATTTTGTCTCTTCATAAAAAGTTTATACAGATTTTTGTCACAGCTGAGTTAACCTTTAGATGGGAAAGTCGAATTTTTAGAAGCAGAGAGTTGTGCAGACCAGGAGAGGGATCTCTGGAGATGGTCTAGTCCAACCTCCCTGATGAGAACAGGTTGCTCAGGATGTTTCCCTTGGGATTTTCAGTATCTCCAACAACAGAGACTCCACAACCTCTCTGGGCAGTCTGTTCAGTGTTTTACCACCCTCACCACAGAAAACAATTTTATTTCTAATTTTTCTTGAATTTCCTGGGTATGTTCTTCCTGAGTGTTGCATTCCCACAACCAGTAAAATGTTGTACAAACTAAATTCCAGAGAACCCTAAGGAGCTCTGAGCCTAATTTTCTTCTCTTCTAGAGAACTGATGGGCAACAGTAAATACACTTTATTGGCATCTGTATTTTGGCATCTGCTGGCAGAGCTGTTTGCTGAGTCCTGGACCAGGATAACTGATAAAATATCCCTCACTTGTACTGGCTTTGAGTTAACTGGATCAGGGTACTGAGTGCTCCTGGGGCCTTGCACAACAGGGTAAAAATTGGATATTTTGTCTAATCTAACTTTAAATGATCCTCTTCCACTCTTTGGGGAAAAAGAAAAAAATAGAGCTGTGTTTAAAACTGAGTTGTTTAGTGTACAATTTAGAAGGGTTTGCTGTGCTCTACCCTATACCAAGTAGGGTGATGGTTTTGTCCCAGCTGCCTCTTACTAATGCCTTTAGCTTTGTTGTGATGTCATAGCTGGTTATGAACACTGGAGAAACTGAATTTAGCTAAATTCTTTAGAAATTAAATATGGGACCTGACACTTCTTCTACAAAATCTGCTTTTTAAGTATATACCTTTTTCTTTTTTTTTCCAGAAAATATGTCAATTTTTTTTGTTTGTTTTTTTATTCCTAAAAAAGTTGATACTGATGAAAAAAAATGACACCCCTTTTAAAAATTTTACTTTGAAGCTCAGTGTTTTTACTTTTAGTTCTCTACTACCTCCCTCCCTTCTCCCTCCCTTCTTTGTTCAAATGGAGAGGATATAAGGAGAAATCAGATGCTGCATGTCTTAAGAGAAAGCATTCCCAAGGTACAGTAATTGTAGATTTCTTTTTTTTTTTTTGGTAGCGCTCCTGGCTTAGGAAGCTTTTAAATTCTAGTCTGCTTATATCAGTTAAATGTGTTAGATTAACGTGCTTTGGTTTCTTCGAGCTGTATTTGTGCCATTTCCTTCCAGAGGGAAGGAAAAAGCGTCTCAAATCTTAGAAGAAAAGTAGAAGTGCTGTGAGTCTTAGAGAAAAGTAGATGCTCGCAGTGTCACGCAGAAATGCTGATTATAATTGTTTGTTGACTGATGAAAAAACTCTATAAACATTTGTTCCTCACCCTCTTTATACATGATTTGGCTTTTTTTTCAGTAAAATAAAAGCAACTTTTTTTAGAATTGCAGCGGGCCTGGAACGAGATAATTTATGTCAGGGAAGGAACGGAGGATTTATACCAGACAGTGTTTTGTTTGCCGCTTCCTTTTGGGTAATAATCTGTAATTTTATGTTGTAAATTATTTTTACTGCAGCTTTTATGTGAGTACTGGAATGAAATGAGATATGGACATAGGATATAAAAGGGGAAGCTGCATAAAATACATGGTAAGGGTTGCAGAAAACATCCCTGACCTTTGCAGCAGCTGATGGTGTGTAAAAAATTAATTCAGAAAGTGGGAATAAATCTTCCAGGAGCCATTTAATGGTTGCAGAAGGCTCGGAAGTTCTTGTCTCTGGGCTTTCTCCGCCACCAGTTAAAGCCAGTAGTGATTAAACTTTCACTGACTGCAGTGACTGTGGAAAATCTCCTGGAAAGGCTTCTGAAACCCTCAGTGTAAAATGTAAATGCACGTGGTAAGTTTGGAGTTAACTTTTGTGGTACCATATATTCTTGCAGCTCCTGGGGATGTTGTAAAGTCTGAGAATTCAGTTTGACGTGCATAAATGTTTGCCTTTTGACTTCCCTTAATTATTTTTTTTTTTCCTGCCATTGGGTCCAAACGAAAATGATTGAAACCCCAAAACGTTTCCTAGGAAACTTTTCCCTACTTCTTCTCACACGTGGGACTCAAGTCTGTTAAAGGTGAATAAGCGTAGCTGCTGTCCAGAGCAGTAAGGAAGGACTTCTCTGATTGTAATTTTGAAATTATTTTGTGTATTTTTTTCCCCTCAAATCATGTCCAGGTGTGGTAATGAACGTGCTTGAATTAAAAATGGAAAGTTGGTGCCTACGTAACAAATAGTGACACTGAGGAATTGAATATAAAAATGACAGCAGCGGGAAACAGCCCTTTTTAATTAAGACCAATAGCCTTTTTAATGACTCTTTTTTTAATAAATAAGAAAAGGTTTTTAAATCTACAGCTCTACCTCAGGTTTATGTTCGAGAACTTCAATGTTAAAAAAGGAACAGCAGCCAAATTATGCTCTCAGCTCCTTGTGCAACGTGTCAGGCTTTTGTGTAGCACCTGCTGCTTGCAAGACAGATTAATTTAAAAATCCTGGGGGAAAAAAAGAAGGCAGGAAAGGTTTTCAGGCAGTCTGTATCCTTCCTCTGGTCTCCAGCCTGACTGGAGTGACAGTGCCTTTGTCACTGGAGGCACTATCAACTCTGAGCCCTTCAAAGATGCTTTCCTTTGGATTGATTTTGACTTGAGCGTGGTCAAAGTCTGGGAGAAGGGAATCGCCCCGTGCTTTGGTCTTGGCAGGTGGATGAAAACATCAAGTTAAAAAAAAAAAAACACCAAAAAACCATGTACTTACCTTTAAAAGGTATATAATTTTGAACAGTTGGAACAGAGATGCCACGTTCAGGTGCCTGTCCGTCCACATGTGGTGCTGGAGTTGTCCAGCCCCTCAGGCTCTGGAGCTGGGAGGATGTTGGCACGTGCAGGGTGCACAATCCCAGCTTCCCCACAGGCTTTGTGAGCAAGAAAATTAGTACAGGATTTCTTCTTCTCAGTTTTTCTCCAGTTATTTTGACTCAAGATGAATTTCTGCGGCCTAATTGAAATCAACTTCTTCGAGGCTTTAGGAGTATGGATTCTGGATTTTAAGTTTTACCTCTTCATTTTTCATACTAAAACTTTTTTTGAGGGATTTTTTTTTTCTCCCTCTGTGTTCATCTATCTTGGGGAAAACTGGAGGTTCATGTGATAGTAACCATTGATTTTTTTCAGCTGAAAGAAATCCTTTCTTTATCCCTCTCACTTCGCCTGTGCTTCTCTCCTTGTTTTTCCATGGTTTTGCTTCTGTCTTCCAGGGATTCACACTGTAGATGTCTTTCCTGGTCGATATTCCTAAAAAATGTTTCATTTCTACTTTCTGGCTAGAAAGGAACCCAAAATTCGGTCTCATTTCTGTGGACTTGGCCTTCAATCCCAATCTAGAATCATAGGATGGTTTGGGTTGGAAAGGACCTTAAAGATCATCCAATTCCAGCCCCCCTGCCATGGGCAGGGACACCTTCCATTATCCCAGGTTGCTCCAAGCCCCATCCAGCCTGGCCTTGGACACTTCCAGGGATCCAGGGGCAGCCACAGCTTCTCTGGGCCTCACCACCCTCACAGCCAAGAATTCCTTCATTATATTTAATCTAAATTTCTCCTCCTTCAGTTTAAAACCCTTCCCCCTTGTCCTGTCACTGTCTCCCCATGTAAAAAGTCGCTCCCCCTCTTTTTATAAGCACCCCTCAAGTGCTTGAAGGCTGCTGCAAGATCTCCCTGGAGCCTTTTCTTTTCCAGAAATGTGCAAAGTACCTGGAGTTTTCTGCATCTGGGCCAGGTGCACCTACAGAGATGTCCACGTGAACGCTCTCAGTGTCAGAGAAGTGTCATGTGGAAGCAAAGCTGCGAGAAATCCGGCCCAGAGGGAGATTCCTGTCCCCATGACTTTGTGGGAGACCTTTCCTCTCCTGTGTCTGACATTCAGAGATGCCGCTGGTGATGCTTGGCAGCATCCCAGCCAGGTGCCATGGAGAGAGTCCCCAAATGTGGCATCTGTGCTCCTGGGGGACCCAGCAGGCAGAGGAACAAACAGGAACAGCATTCCCCTGTGCCATTCCCACTGCCTAATTGGAATTCTGCAGCTTGGCTTCCTCAGACACGCTGGGATATGCCTTGATGACTTCCTGACACGCTGTGACATCTCTTGGCGTGAGAAGCTCCTGGATTGTCAGTTTGAGCACCTCTGCAGCACACAGGAGGTTCAAAGGATAGAGAATGTTATCTCCTCATCCTCAGGAAAACATCTCCTTTCCTCAGGTTCAGTTTCCCTTCAGGTTCAGTTTCCAAACAGAGATGGCAGCCCTTGTTGTCCCACACCTGTGGGATAGCGCAGTTTGCATATTTATTTTTTGTATTTTTTTCTTTAAGGATGTTTGTTTTCAGGCTTAGATCCTCTCCAATGACAGGTTTTTGTGTTCCCTGTCTCACTTTTAACATACCCCTGGGACTGTCAGCAGCAGAAGCTCCTTTTGGTTGAACTCTCAAGTATCTTAATAATCTCCTCACTGTCACATAATCACTGAAGGAACCATACAGTTCATCTCGTTCCAGCCCCCTGCCTTGGGCAGGGACACCTTCCACTCTCCCAGGTTGCTCCAAGCCCCATCCAACCTGGCCTTGGACACTTCCAGGGATCCAGGGGCAGCCACAGCTTCTCTGGGCAACCTGTGCCAGGGCCTGCCCACCCTCCCAGCCAACAATTCCTTCCCAATATCCCATCTAACCCTGCCCTCTGTCAGTGTGAAGCCATTCCCCCTTTTCCTGTCCCTCCATCCCTTGTCCTAAATCCCTCTCCAGCTCTCTTGGAGCTCCTTTAGTTCCTGGAAGGGGTTCTAAGGTCTCCCTGGATCCTTCTCTTCTCCAGGTGAACACCCCCAGCTCTCTGCTGGTCACACTTCTTGTGGTGCAGCCCAGGACACATTTGACCCTTTGGGCTGCAAACACACACTCTTGTTGGATCCTCTCATCTCCCAACACCCCCAAGTCCTTTTCCTCAGGGGTCCTTTCAATCCATTCTCTGCCCAGCCTTTATTATTGGGATTGCCCTGACCCAGGTGCAGGAGCTTTCACTTGGCTCTGTTGAGCTCCATTTGCAGCTCACCAGTTCTTCCATGTCTTGTAGTTTGATTTTGATATTCCTTCAATATTCACATTTAGGAAGAACACCATAAGAGTGAGGGATTTTTTTTTCCCAAGTGAGAATAACTAATACAGGGGGCAGAAAAGCTGCTTCTTCCTGTATATTTTTTCCAGTAGAGAGGCTGGACTTGATCCCAGAAGGAGTTTGAGGATCACTCCTCCCCAGACTGCTGCTCTTCCAGTGGTACTAAGTGACTTGGCCACGGGCCTCTCTCTCTTCTCTTCATTCTTTGGACATTGAGCACAGCACTCTCCAAGGGCATCCAACTTCCATCCCTCCTCTGTCAGCTTCCCCTGGATCACACTCTGAGAGGGATCCTGTGAAATCCAGATGTAACAACTCTTGCAGACCTGCTAGACCGTGCATAAAAATCTACATTGGCCATGGAATTGAGGTTGGAGGGTCTTGCAGAGACATCTGCAAGGAGGTCCTTGCCTTTCCCCCTGGACTCTGTATTCCTGTTTCAGGACATCACAGTCTCTGTGATGTGTCGTCTCCACAGCTGAAAGATGGAGTTTTGCTGGGAATTTCCTTCCCTTCTCCGGGTCTAAACTGAGATTTCTGGACATGGATTCATCGCTGTGCTTGCAGGGAACATGTTCATGGAGTTCTCACTAGATTGCTGCTTGCTTTGGCCACCTTAAGCTACCGTGTCTTGCCCCGTCAGCGTAAAACATCGATGCAATTATAGTTATTTTTAGTGAATCAGATGTTTACCAGGGCTAATCCTCTCCTAATCCCCTTGTTTCGTACAGATTTCATTTAGTTTTTCATCAGTTCTGTGTCAAGTCTGTCTGCCTTGGCAAAGAAACAGAAATTACCGCAGGAGAAAGGTCACAACATCTGGCTGCAGGTGGCAGGTTTTGTGCTGTAGCAGAGTTAGAACATGAGGTTACGATGGCTCAGGCTTTCTCAGAATGTTTTAAAAAGAGTACAGAAAATTCATTCGGGTGATTCAAGTAGGAGACAGGTTAGAGCTCTGCTTGCTATGGAAAAAAAAAAAAACAAACCCCAAACAGCCCCTCTGTGTGTTTTCCATGACTTTGGATTTTTTAGCAGGACCAATGGCAATTAAATAACAATTTTTTTAGGGGGCACAGGGCTGTTGCTGTTGTCAGCACACCCCACATTAGATGGGACCTAAGCAGCAGATTTCCAAAGTCTGGTGAAATCCGAATTCCTTGTGGTACGTGGGGGCACTGCTTTGCCCCCCTGCGAGCTCCAAACCTGAGATGATTTTGGTTTTCATTATAACATCCCTGTTGTGCTTAATCCCGACGATCAGGCAGTGTGTCATGAGGTCAGTCCCAGAGCTCAATCAGTTCCAAATCTGGAAAACACAGTAACTGCACAAAAAAAAAAAAAAAAAAAAAAAAAAAAACAACAAAAAACAAACCAACACACTGGAGCTCTCAGTGGCTTTTGAAAGAGCTAATTTATGTTCTGTGCCAGAAATTGCTCATTCAGAGCCTCACTGGCCTGACTTTCCAGCTCCTGGGTATTTCTGAACGGAAGAAATGCAGTGGAGGTTTCTAGTAATGGGGCCTTGAAAGCCTCTGTTAGTGCAGAGCAGTCAGACCACAGGATTTCACAGCAGAGAGGATTGAAATTCCACTTTTTTTTTTTTTTTTTTTTTAAGTGATGAAAGTACCTGGAGCAGCCACCTGGTCCTCACACCCACCCGCAGTATTTCAGGACCCACTCCCCTGCCCCCTGTCCCTGCTTTTTAAGGGAGTGTTTTGGGAACCTACCATCCCAAAATGAGGGTGGGAGGAGATTGATTGTGAAGTGCCCTCACAGTTTGCCCTCCAAGCTGCTGCACGTGCCAGTCAGTTTAATCCTAAACGTTAAAAACTTCTCAAGGTAAGAAATAATATGAATTCAGGTATAATGGAGCTGTATATTTTAACCTTGTGTACGAATTACCCTTCTCTCTGTGTTTATAGAGGCTTTTCTTTTTTTTTTTTTCCTTTTACCCATATAAATGAAATATTGTTCCTTTTTGCTGCAGCTATTCACAGCCTAAAGCTGAGTCGGAACCATGTGGACTGGCACAGCGTGGATGAAGTGTATCTGTACAGCGATGCAACTACGTCCAAAATTGCAAGGACTGTTACACAAAAGTTGGGGTTTTCCAAAGGTAACACTTCTCATAAATACCAGTGTTTAAAGTTTGTTTGGATTTTTTTTTTTTTTTACTTTAACCTTAGAGGAAAGTTTGAAGTTTTAATATGTGAGTGGCCTGCTTTGACCGTTGCATTTTTTTAATTTTATATGAATATTTTATATTAATATTATATTTTATATGAATATTTTATATTAATATTTATAGTCCTAGTACATTATTGTAACCAGGTGTGAAATTTTAATTTTTATTTTATTTATAGTATATATTTATTTTATTATATTTTATTTTTAATACAGATTTTGGATGCAGCAATTAGCATTGCATAACAAATACATTAAAATATTACAGTGGCACCAACTCTGAAATCAGAATTATTACTACTATAAATATTACAGTTCCCTTTGCAACCTTGACTTTACCACTGTGGACTTGCATATTGTGATGCATTCCTTAAATACATGATCATACCTTCCTTCTTCCCCATCTCCTGCCCTTTTTTCCATTCATTAAACAGGCATATGAACTGAGAGAAGGGGTGAAGCGTTTAGAAAAAAATTAGAAAAACTAACATTCAGCAAAATTATTTCCAGCAGGAATAATTTCCAGTAGGAATTCAGGCTCATCTAAGCTGAGAACTCCCAGTCATAAAGCCAGCAAGGCTGAGGTGGTTGGAAGAGAGGATGGTCCCTCTCAAGGAAAAGGCAGATTATTGCCAACCTAGAAAATTTGGAATTTTTTTCCCCCTCTGTCACGTCCTGTGCAGGACAGCTGCCAAAAAAAAAAGAACATAAACATCTGTTTTGTTCCTTGGTTTCTGAAGAGGCAAGACCAGGTAATAGGTCTGGCTTTAATCTCCATGCCTCTGTCTTGTAATTAATGCCCTCTTAGCCCCCCTAGGGCTCTTGGGTGCATACTTAATTAATGTTTGCCAAAAAAAAATAGTGTAATTCAGTGCTTCAGTTCCAGAAGAAATGAAGTACTTTATCCAGAACGTGATTTGGAAAGTGTTTCATAAATAATAAGATCTGTTGTAAACAGTTTGGGGGCAGAAATATTAAATGGGAAAACAAAACCTGTCTTGGGTGAAAAAAAAGTCCTCGGTGGTTTTGTGGTGTTTTCCTCCTCTTTGGAAACAAAATCAGGTGTTTGTTTCAGTTTTCGAGGCCAGCACTGGTGCCGGGCTCTGGGTCCCCTCCGTGGGTCTGTCACTAGAGGGGGATGGAGACACACAGTGCCAGTGGGTTTATCATCCCATCGGCACAGCAGGGAGAAAATACCCACATTTACCCCGGGTAATTGATTTTTGGTTTGGCCACTGAGCTGGAGGACGAGTGTGCAGATTTTGAGGTTGGATCAGCTTGAAGCAAAACGGGTGTTTCCCCATCAAAATGAAAAATTGTGAAGGTCTTCAACCAGCTCTTTTAATGGGGGCGGGTGGAGTGGTTGACACTTTAATTACTTACGTGGCCAGATCATTTCCACGATTCTTCCATCTGGGGGAGTAAGGTGGAGATAAAAGGATGTTTAATGATTGAGACATCCAGAAGAAGGGTATTGTGCTGTAGAGGTGGGTGGACAGTTACACAACTGTTTTCTAAGGAGTTGTTTTTCAAAACAAATTCTCAGATTAGTTCTCTGTACGGCGGAAATGGCTTTGTAATTCATTGACTGATACAATTAACATCACCTGGCTGCCGAAACCTTTCAAGAATTTAAAAGTGGGTGTATTTCAAAATGCGTGGTAGTCCTTTAACCTTCCAGTTCTGTATTATATAATCTTATTTTCAAAGTACTTTAGCGTGTTGGGCTGAGAAAAGCCGCCGTCAACAGGTAAGACCTTTGCACTTCTCGGAGTGTCACTGATCTGGGATAATGTTCTTTCTGCAGCTTCGAGCAGTGGGACAAGGCTACACAGAGGCTACGTAGAAGAAGCCACGTTAGAAGACAAGCCACCCCAGACCAGTCACATTGTGTTTGTTGTGCATGGCATTGGGCAGAAAATGGACCAAGGAAGGATCATCAAAAACACAGCCATGTGAGTGCTTTGTGACCTTTGAAGTGGCCTGAACATAAGTGACGGCAGAGCCTTTGGTTTAAGCCGAATCTTCCCTTGTTTCCTTCTCCTCCTCACTCTTTCCTGGGGTAATTGGGTTGTATGGACTTAGGGAGAGCAGCTGTGAGCCAGAAGAGCAAGGAGAACAAAGGTTTAGTCTGGTTTTCTGGCCAGTACTCGTGACTTTTAGGGAACTGGCCTCAAGTTGCACCAGGAGAGGTTCACATTGGATGTCAGGAAGAATTTCTTCATGGAAAGCGTTGTCAGACGTTGGAATGGGCTGCCCAGGGAGGTGTTGGAGTCCACATCCCTGGCAGTGTTCAGGAGAAGACTGGACATGGCACTCAGTGCTCTGGGCTGGGTGATGTGGTGGGCACAGGTTGGACTCAATGGTCTTGGGGATGTTTTCCCACCTAAACAACTTGTCAGTGACTCTGCTGGGCAGGGAGAGGTTTTCATTTGGTCAGACTCAAAGGGAATGTTATTTCTAGGTCATACCTGGGTGAGTTAAGTAGATATCAATTAGGAAGTTAAGTAACTGAGCAGAAAAATTTTGATTAAGTAGTATAGGAAAGTTAATCTCTGAGCGGAATATCTTCTTGTTCCAGCTGGTTGTCAGAACAGTGAGCAAGCAGAGTGCATGCTGGTAAGAGAGGGGAAACAGGGATCTACCAGGAATGTTGTCATTCCTAACAGGACAAAAGTCCTTCACACAAGTGTTCACAACCAGGTTGGACGGGGCTTGGAGCAACCTGGGCTGGTGGATGGTGTCCTTACCCATAGCAGGGGGTTGGAACAGGGTGTTCTTTAACCCAAACCATTCTGTGATTCTCTGAGCCTGAAAAGATGTTTGAATATTAGAGGAAATTGTAAATTGTGATGACAGCATTGTGGGGGACATTAAGGAATCCTTGCAGTAGCTGAGAGAGGAGGCTAAAAAAGTGTGAATTACAGATCTGTGCTGCACAGATGGTTCAGTTGTGTGCCCCAAATAGTTCCACGTTCCATCAAAAGCTGACAGAAACACTGACAGACCCAGTGGCTCCTGTGGAAGTGTCTGTAGAGCTGGGACTGTTTTGTGGTAAGAGCTTTGTGAAGCTCCCTTTGAATCCAGGATGGGAATGTAGGTCAGTGCTCACGTGCTCTGTGGGGTGTTGCCGTCGTGTCAGCAGTGCTCCTGCAGCTCGTTCGGCCACTCCAGTGTCCTCTGGTGCGGCAGAGTAAACTTTCTGATGTCATCTCAAAGCAACAACCTGCTGCTCCCCACTCCCCTTGTTCTGCCACTTCGCTGCTCTGTTAGTCATGTTGTTGAAGAGCAAGCCGTCCAAACCAGAGAGAAAACACTCCACAGCCCCTGATTAAAACTTAGTCACCAAAATAAAAGTTCCATTTCTGTAGGATGGAATTACACTGGGAGTGAAAATAGCCGAAATACAAGTTGCTGCTTTAACAGCGACGAGAAATAAAACTTCCACCTCGGAATCGTTAAGTTTTTTCTGCTTTATCTTTCTCCTTGCCCCATTTTCCGTAGATACAGGGGTTATTTGGGTGGATTAACTTCAGCTCAGGCTGCAGCGCAGAGATGTTCATTCCATAAGTCCTGCTTTAATTGGCAGCCCAGTATATGAAATACTTTCTCAAAAAGGGAAACAAGATTTTATGCGCTTCAGTAAATCTCTCTCATACCCTCAAGAAATATCAGACAGCATTGCATAGCCTTGTAAAATGCTAATTATTGGCATAAATTCTGCATTCTCTAAAAAGTCTGCAAATTAGAGCATCGTTTTAGATTGAAACCTCTCTTTTTTTTCCTTTTTTTTTTTTTAATAGCTTAAAACTTATCAGTGAGGAACATCCCATATGTTCTGGGAAGAAATTTTAGAGGAAACGTCTGCCAAGCTCTCACAAGCCATACTAACACTTTCTGTTAGCACCTTCATCCCTGATATATGTGTGCTGTTTGGTTCTGTTGGTTTTTGGTTTTTTTTTCCATTAGGGGGACATCAATCAAATGTTGCCTTTTGAAAAATAAAATGAATACAGAGAAACATTTTTTGACCACTCGCACTCGAAAGTGGAAGCTAAGGAGAAGAGATGTCAGTGGGGTTTTTTTGTTTTTGAAAGGCACATTCTTTAGCAGGAAATTTGTAGTTGCAGACTTGTTAAATCTGTAACTCAAGCCACAGGTCTGTCCTTCAGTGTCACTACTCTTTTCTTCCCTTACCAGTGGCTGGGGTACCACCAGCACACGTAGAAGGTACTGTCAGAGCTCAGCACTGTCTTGGGCTTTGAAGGGCTTGATTCTTGCTTGGGATATAAATCATGGAATCCCAGAATGGTTTGGGTTGAAAGGATGCTTAAAGACCATCTGATTCCAACCCTCTGCCTTGGGCAGGGACACCTTACACTGTCCCAGGTTGCTCCAACCTGGCCTTGGACACTTCCAGGGATCCAGGGGCAGCCACAGCTTCTCTGGGCAACCTGTACCAGGGCCTCACCTCTCTCACAGCCAAGAATTCCTTCCCAATATCCCATCTAACCCTGCCCTCTGGCAGTGGGAAGCCATTCCCCTTGTCCTGTCCCTCCATCCCTTGTCCAAAATCCCTCTCCAACTCTTTTGGAGTCCCTTTAAGTACTGGATGGTCCATGTGCTGGTTGGGTGAGACAACCACTATGACACCCTGCATTTTCTGGGTATGATGCTTGGAGTGACTCTGGGATTTCCAAAAGGGAGTACTTGTTCAGGTGTGCCTTTCATTTCTACCATCCACAAAAAAATCTCTTGTCCATTTTACCTTTGGATTGTGCGTTTATTGTCGCTTCTTTTGGGGTTCATTCTGCTCTGGAATAAAACTTCTGTGTTTATTCCAAGCTGCGTGAGCACAGCAGTTCATCCCCAGCACAAGAACGTGGCCTCACACGAACAAGGAGTTGCAAAAGAAATAAAAGGGAAGAAAAGTGCAAAAACACAGTTTATAACCCAGACATGGAACAGTCTGTAACCCAGACCAGTGAGAGACCCCCCTGCCCCCTCAGAGCTCATCTGACAGGTTCTGTCCTCAGGTTACGACCTTGAGAAGAACCTGGTGCAGCTCACATGATGCTTCTGCATCATTAAGCAGATCCTGTTGGTTACAGAGGTGAACACAGAACTCTTGTCCAGGGTAATTTCAAATTGTCTGCACTAATTTCATTAAGGAATGGAGCTCAGTCTCCTCATTATTACGGTCGGATGCTGTGGTTTCAGGGTGTCCTGGAAGCAGGTAAATGGAAAAGATGCCCTTTTATCGACAGTTGGATGAACAGTTCTGTGGTAGATGGGACATAATTTTGTTTCTCCTCTGTGTAGTTAAACACATTTATTATCTAAATGTAGCACAGCAGCTGGTGCAACAAGCTGCTCCTGTCAGCACCAGTATTAACTGGGAACTCGTCTGGGAAGAGACAGTCCCTCCTCCAGGCTAGAACAGTGATTCAGCCACCCCAGCACGAACAGAATAATGTGCTGTGAGCTGCTTTGGTAGCCTAGAGATGGTTATTTATGGAGCAGATTGTATACTCTGTATTTCTGTGCAATATAAACCAAGATATTATAGCATAATGTACTTAATTGGAGGGGGGTTTTATTTGCCATCAGGTGCAGAATTCTGGAATTACCACGTTTATGATGAAGCAGGTGTTAGCTTGAAAATAAATCATTTTGGGATGTCTTTACTATGTGCACTATTATATTAATATCTGGAATATTTTTTTCACTGAAGCCCGATCTCTGATTTTGTTGAACCTGTGCTTTTAGACTGGGAGGAGGAGATGTCATTACACACAGTGAATGTAATTTAGAATCACAGAATGGTTTAGGTTGGAATGAACCGTAAAACTCATCTAATTCCAGCCCCCTGCCGTGGGCAGGGACACCTTCCACCAGCCCAGGTTGCTCCAAGCCCCGTCCAACCTGGCCTTGGACACTTCCAGGGATCCAGGGGCAGTCACAGCTTCTCTGGGCAACCTGTGCCAGGGCCTGCCCACCCTCATGTGGAAGAATTTCTTCCCAATATCCCATTTTTCCCTGCTCTCTGTCAGTTTGAATCCACTTCCCCTTGTCCTGTCACTCCAATCCCTTGGAGTCTCTCTCCATCTTTTCTGTAGGCCCCTTCAGGTACTGGAAGGGCACAATTAGGTCATCCCAAAGTCTTTTCTTCTCCAGGCTGAACAATCCCACAAGCCTTTCCTCACAGCAGAGGTGCTCCATCTCTTTAATCAACTTGGTGACCAATTCTGGGCATTTAGGAAATGTTACTATCCATGTTTCCAACCTCCTTAAAAAAATTGTGTTGTTTTCCCTGATTCAGGTAAAGGTCAGACCTTTTACCTGACTTGGGTAGAGCTCAGACCTTTAGGGTGACTCTGAATTTCATCATCTCCTGTGCTTGAGGGGTGAATGAAGTAACTCTTCTGTATTTTTCCATAATAGCTGTAATGTTGTGCCACTTCTGGGCTGCTCTCACCCTAAAATTGGTCTCTGTCTGCCTCTGTCTGGTTCTGCTGTTTGGATTCAAAAATTCCATTCGTCTGTGGTGCTGTTTGTAGCACCAGAAAAACGCTGCCTGCATAAGCAACACCATCTTGGTGTAATCACCAATTACATTTTTATTGCAAATCCCATTAGAAAACATTTTAATTGTGGATTATCATTATGATAATTACCTCAGAATAGCTATTTTGGTACATTTCCATTGCTATGCAGGTCCTTACAGAGCCTCTCAGAGGCCTTTCGGTGCATTAATACATGCTGCTGGAATCTTAAATGAAGATTTCCTGTGATTTTTTTTTTTTCCTATAATTTTTAGCTTTTCAGATATTTGGTGTTTTTATGTTCCATTTAAACACTTGCTTTGCATTAAATACGTATCACATGCCTGTTTTTCATCCTTCGGTGCTGGTATTAATTCTGAATTAATTATCCCAAAAATTGGCTTACAGGTTTCAACTTGAGCTTGTCTTGCGAGAGAAGTTCAGCCCAAGAGGTAAAAGGTGACAGTCAGGGCATGAAATACTTTTGTAACAGCTTGTTTTGTGTACATTTGTCCTCTAACACAGGGCTGCATGTTGGACACAAGCTGGAACAGCTCCCTCGGGACTTGGGGTGTATCCCCAGCTCTGTTCTCCTTCCCATCCTCACCCCACCCCTTGTTTCTCCCTGGTGCTGCCCTTTGCCTGCCCACACCAGCACAACTGTGTGGTACCATTTTTGTAAGGTGGATCGCTGCAATGGGTCCAAAAAAACGTGGAACTCCACCTGGAGGATGGGAGGGAGTGGGGATGGAAGTGGGAGCAGGCAATGCCTGCTCTGCTTTATGCCAAAGGCAGCGTCTCCCTGCAGGGCAAGCTTTCCTGCCCTTTGGAAAGCAGAGCTGGGAGGGAGGCACTGCAGCACCTGGAGCACCTGGATCACCCAGGCTTGTCTCAGGATTGTGTGATCAACCAACTAAGCAGCTTGAGTTCCTTTGACCATGCAAAATCCTGTTGCTTCCCAAAAGGGTGAAGTGCGAGCCACGCTGGTGCTTCCTTGGTTTGCACCCTCGAATTTCCATCTTTCCTCTGAAGTAAAATGAGTCTGTGTGTGTGTCAGGGCGGTGTTTTTCATGAGCCTGCTCCGAGAGCAGCTGGATCCCCGAAGAACAGTGGCAGAACATGACTTGTGTCTTGCAGTTGCTCCTTGAAATCCTGCTTGAGTTGGCATTTCTGCAGCGCGGCTCAGATTTGGAAAACAGACGCCCTTTCATTTCCTCTGGCTGGAGCAGATCTCGGTTTTTATTACTCATGCCGGCTACTCTCACTTCAGCTCACCAAATTTAGCTCAAGCCAGCCCTGAGTTTCCTCAATAACTCGTGGTATTATTTCCTCAAAGAGGCGATGAGGGCTTCCCCTCCGTTTGAGGGAACTCCAGGATGGTGAAAGCAGTTGGGGAATAATTTAGAACATGGTTTACCAACTGTGTGACCAAAATCCAGGAATGGATCCACGTGTTTTTGCAAGAAGTAGTGAGAGTTTAGGGCTTTTTTTTTTTTTTTTTTGGGAACATCCAATTGCCCTATCTCTTAAAATTAGGGGGACAGGATAAGGGTTAATGACTTTAAACTGACAGAGGGCAGGTTTGGATGAAATATTAGGAAGAAATTCCTCACTGTGATGAGGATGGTGAGGCACTGGAACTGAGGAACAGGTTGCCCAGAGAAGCTGTGGCTGCCCCTGGATCCCTGGAAGTGTCCAAGGCCAGGTTGGACGGGGCTTGGAGCAAACTGGGCCGGTGGAAGGTGTCCCTGCCCATGGCAGGGGGTGGAACAAGATGATTTTTAAGGTCCCTTCCAACCCAACCCATTCTGGGATTCTATGAAATCAGGAGTTCAGAGATTGGCTGGTGTGATGCTTTTTCAATAAAAGGCCATTCCTTTTCTCTTGGCTGTGGATCATCTGACAGAAGAGAGTCAGCAGAGATAACTTGGGAATAAAATTAGTAACTTCTTCAAGCCTTCAGGCATTTTGCTCTGTTTCCAGCTATCAGCATCATTTTATGAAATTTGTGAACTAACAGGGTTTGTAACTCTCCACTTTTTAATGTAGAATTTGGGAATGCCACACGAGTGAAACCAGTAGCATGAGATTAAAAAACGCACGGCAGCAATCCTAAATATGTCTCTGAAATATACTCACTTAAGCAAGGATGAATACTTGTGAAAATAGGGATTTGTTATTTACTATTTTAATCAGAGAAAGGCAGCCAAGCACATTTTATTTATGGTGAATCCTAAAGTATCTATTTTCAGGCCATTACTTCTCGCCTGGAAAATAGCAATATGTAAAAATTCTCTCTAAGGTATGTGTTGCATCTGTGCCTGAGCGATTTTTTTCTTTAAGAAGTCATAAATTATAGTTATTTCCATGTGTTTCAATGTATAGATTTAAGTAATTGTTGTTCTGAGGTTGGTATTCCAACATCCACTTGTATCAGAAAGGAGTGGAATTCTCTGCCTGTTTAGATGAGGATTTATTACTTCAGTTGGTGTTAATTTAGCAAGGGTGTAGAGGGATTTGCCATCTAATAAAATAACACAAAATATTTATTTTTGAAAGCCAGAAGAAGAAAAAAAATTATAAAACCAACTTTATAGCGGAACAGATAAACAAGTGTATAGCAGGTCTGTGTGCTGGGGGTTTGCATGTGAGTGTAGCCACATTGCCTGGAAATTAAACCGCAGTTTTCTTCAGAATTTTATCAAACTGTTGATCAGAACCAGTGGGGGATGTGTGGTACCATCGGCTGTAAATGGGATGTGTTGGCCTGGGAATTGTCCCTGTGAGCAGGAGATGGATGTGAGATTGCTTCTGTAAAATAATGAGAGAGAGGATAACTGCACCTCTGACAGTGTTTGGCTGGGAACATGGGACTGGGTTGGCTCTGAAACTGTAGTGGAAAGCATAAAAATTAAATGTTTTAGTAGCTGCAGAGTTTGTAATCAACCAAACTTGAGTCAGTGGTGTGTGGTGTTCCCCAGCTCTGTAAGGTCAATGTGTCCGATGGGAGGGCCCTGCTCAAAACACCGGGAAATGGAATTGCTGCTTGATTTGATGTCAGGGAGGTGGCAGGAAACAAAAATTGGTTGGGGAAAAAAAAAGCTTTTGTGCACTTCTGCTGGGCTGGATTTTGCAAGGCACAAGGAAAATCCACAGAGAGTTGGGTTTTGGTTTCCTCAAGGACCAAGTGCTTGTCAATGCTTGGCCGTGGTCCTTTGGGCAGAAGAGAAGGCTCTGAGGAGACCTCAGAGCCCCTTCCAGTGCTTAAAGATGCTCCAGGAGAGCTGGAGAGGGATTTTGGACAAGAGCCTGGAGTGGCAGGGCAAGAGGGAATGGCTTTCCACTGCCAGAGGGCAGGGATAGATGGGATATTGAGAAGAAATCCTTGTGTGTGAGGGTGGGGAGGCCCTGGAACAGGGCCCAGAGAAGCTATGACTGCCCCTGGATCCCTGGAAGTGTCCAAGGCCAGGTTGGATGGGGTTTGGAGCAATCTGGGCTAGTGGAAGGTGTCCCTGCCCGTGGCAGGGGGTGGAACAAGATGATTCTTAAGGTTCCTTCCAACCCAACCCATTCTGGGATTCTGTAAGTTTGGGACTGTTCTGCCAAAGGCTGGATCGTGTCCTGACGACTTCCCCCAACATGAGGGGAAACCTCCAGATCTGAGTAAAATTAGGTTGTACATTTCACAGGATTTCGGATGACACAAAGCTGGCACAGCTTTTAGGAGTGGAGACTTGATGCTTTTCCCAAAAACCTTGGCAGAATTGCAAGGCTGCACTGTTTTCTCCAGACTCCTGTATTTCGCTTTACAAAGAAGACTTTTAGTTAAAAAAAAAAAAAAAAAAAAATCCCCCATCTTAGTTTGTCTGTGAGTAACTTTAATTAGACCTGGACCCTTTCAAACAGAAGGAAGTCCTGTACCTGTTGCATTTGAAAATGGAGATGTCTAATAGCTATTCCTTCATAATATTTCCAGCTGTTACTGATGCATAAATAGTTTGGATGGGTTTTTTTCCTGTGCTGTTAGGACCAGGTTATTTACCCTTTCTTTCAGCTGAAGTAATTCTTTCTGTTTAGAATTCTGTGCTTTATTCTTTCAGTATTTCTATGCTTTCACTGCTTTTAAGTCAAGCAGCTTTAACTTGCTGCTTGGCTGATTTCCTGCTAAATTTAACTGGTTCTGAACTCGTGGTGAGAGTTTAATAATTGAAATAATGATGATGATGATGATGATAATAATAATAGTAATAATAATAATAATGGAACAAAGCCCCTGTTGGAATTACTTTGTGTCAGCTGTCCTGGCCATGTTCTTCCCCCCCAGCTTCTTGTGCAGCTTCTCACTGGCAGAGCATGAGACACTGAAAAGTTCTTGACTCAGGGTAATCACAGCCAAAACAACCAAAATATCAGTGTGTTGTCAACAGTGTGCTCATCCTAAATCCAAAACACAGCCCTGCACCAGCCACCAGGAAGAAAATTAACTCTATCCCTCCTTCACGAGGAGAAAGTTGATCTGACTTGGCAATACAGAGGAATTGCTGGCATTTCCAAAGAATAGGTGTGCTTCTCTTTTTGTTTTTGGTTACTCAGGGAACTCCAGGAATGTTAATGTATTCAATGGATTTTGATCTTGATATTATAGACATTTCCTGGGCTGAAGTTGGGCTCTCACATTAAGTGTCCTCAGAGGCCTGTTGTGTGTGGGGGTGGCAGGGAGGGCTCAGGTCAGCTCAGGACTTAAATCAACCCTGATTTAAGCAGATCCTCTTGCTGATTTTTTTTTTTTTTTTTACCTCCTCATGATGGAGAGGACATTCTGCTTTTTTTAAAACCTTTGCCATCTCGTTGGACAAGAATGCAGGAGATTAAGAGTGCAGTAACACCAGGCTTTAAAAATAGAGATGCTGAGCAGTTGCATTTCTTGGCTCTTTGGTCAGGCCATCAGTAACTGCTTTGGAAGAAAGGATGTAAAAGATGCTACTTCCTTTTTCCCCCCCTTTTTTCCCTCCTTCCCCCATTTTTTCCCCTCTTTCCCCCCTTTTTTCCCTCCTTCCCCCCTTTTTTCCTTCCTCCCTCCTCTTTTCACCCCTTTTTCTCCCCTTCCCCCTTTTTGTCTCCCCTTCCCCCTTTTTTTTTCTCCCCTTCCTTCCTTTTTATCCCTTTCCTCCGTTTTGTGCCCTGTTTTCTTTCCTTTCCCCCTTTTTTGCCTTCCCTTTTTTTTTCCCCTTCCCCCTTTTTCCTTTCCTTCATCAGAAAGCGTCAGTTATAGAAAAGGGTTTTTCACTGCCTTCTTCAAAAATATGATGCATTATTGATCTGCTTTTTTAGTAGCATAACAGGCTTTTCCTTAGGAAAAAAATATGATAAAGAAGACAAAATAATAATAAGATGTTTATTTCAAGGCAATAATTTTTATACACCTTCCTGCCTCATCCTCCTGCTTTTCAAGGGGGTTGATTCTCAAAACAGGACAGTGCTGGAGCAGAAATGGCTCAGCACATGGAGCAGCTGAAGCAATTCCAGTCCCAGGTGTTGGGAGTGATTTAGCCTGAACTGTCTCATTTCTCCTGAAGAACAGAGGAGCATTAATATATTCAAGGAAAGTGCCTCATCTCAGGGGTTAAACTTCCTAAACAGCATTTTTACTGGTGGAAGAACTGGTGGGAGTTTAATGCCATTGTGCCTTTGGCTGTAACAATCAGTAAAGGGAGCTGCTTTGAAAATAGGGGAAAAAAAAGATTGAAACTCTGAAATAAAAAAGAACTTGATGCTTGGAACTGGGAGCCAGCTGCTGGAAACCCAGCACTGCTGCCCCTTGGTTTTATTTATTGTTGTGCTCATCCTCAAAAATGCTTATACTCTTGGGAGCCAAAATTTGTGTCAAGGAGATAAAGGCAAATATAACACTTTCAGCTTGGGTGCTGAATGATTTTGGTGGAATGCAGAGATATTTAACATCTTGCTTTTCATTTTGTGCTGAGGGATCCTTCACACAACACAAGTAAAGTCACATTTTTGCAAGAATATAACATACTGTTATTCCCCTTCTCCCTCAAACAGCAGAAGGGGTCAGATATGCTTTGGGGTTTGGGTATTTTAATTTTTTTCTCCCCCCTTGAGAAAGGTGCATCAGTGTTCATGTTCAGACAGGCTGCAGAAATGAAAAGTCTTTCCAAAGCCTCTCCATCTGCCACTGCAAGTTAAAGCACTAGTAAGAGACCCCATTTCTCACCCTCAGAGCTCTCAAGCCTTGCAATTCAGTATGTAAAATTAAAATAAAATTCTGACATCCCAAGCCATGTTTTTAATGGTTTTCTTGGTGTTTAAAGGCACTGAATTGTCTTCCTCATGTACTGGTTAAATGGTTGATTTCAGTGGGTTCTAGATTTCGATTCAGTGGTCAAATTCCTAATTTTCTGTTTTCTGATTCTCTAATTCGTATTTTCCAGTTCTTAATTTTCACATTCTACCCCAAACCTACCCGAACTGAGAGGTACCTTTGAATTGAATTTAGATGTCTTATGCTAAACCCATAGTCTGATAAATTTAAAACCCTTTTGAGCATGCAATGCACAGAATTTTTCATTCCATGAGAGTTTAAGCAGCTCTTTAGGGAATCACCTACATTAGTAGGGTTTGAAAAGTAGCACTGCAGGAAATGTGTGGTTGCTGGATGCATTGGTTTATTGGCTAAAAGCACCAACAGCAATCTTTACAGGAACTTTCTGTTTTTATAGGATGTTCCTTTCTGTTTTTATAGGATGCGAGACACTGCAAGAAAAGTAGAAGAAAAGTATTTTTCCAACCTGGCAACGCACGTAGAATTCCTTCCAGTGGAATGGAGATCCAAACTGACCCTGGATGGAGGTACACTGCCTGGTTCTCTTGCTGCGCCAGCAGCTGCAAAATCCTCCTCAGAATTCTCTCAGGCTTTGTTCTCTGCCTGTGGCTCGCTCGGATTTTCGTTTGGTTTTGTTTGCACGTCCCACCCCTGGAACGTTCCAGGCCGGGTTTGGAGCAACCTGGACTAGTGGGAAGGTGTCCCTGCTCATCCCACCCAAACCAGTCTGTCATTTTACTTTATCATTCTGCTGTATGTAAGTTAAATCTCCTTTTTTTTTGGTTTTCCAGACACTGTGGACTCCATCACTCCGGATAAAGTGCGGGGATTGCGGGACATGCTGAACAGCAGCGCGATGGACATCATGTACTACACGAGTCCTCTGTACCGAGACGAAGTGAGTGCGTAAAGTAAAACCTGAGTGCGTGTAAGTTTTAGTGGAGCGGGGCTTGGAGGCTGAAACCAGCTGGACTTGGGAATGTCAGCAGAGTTTCCTTCGGAGAAACCCCGTGTGAAGGGTGTTGACGCTTTGTAGGTGTGTAATGGTCGTCCACAGTAGTCAAATACAGAGTTTTTTAAAAGTGGTGGGAGTAGAGCCACCCAAAAAAGGTGCAGTGTAATTTATTTAGAGCAGAAACGTCTGGCTAAAATGTTTTGTCCCAACAGCTGAGAAATGGGAAGGTTCCTAACTGTGTTTTCATTAATTTCTGCGTATTTAGAGCAATGGGTGTCCATAGAGCTGAGATTCTTCTTACCCCTCACAAAATCCTTGGACATTTGTCATTTCCTTTTTGTCAGATGGGATGGCAGCACCTGCAAACGTGCCCAAGGCAGTTCTAATGCATTTGTGTACACTTGGCCTTGCAGGGAAAGCAAAATGATTCACAGTTACTCAGTTTATTAGGGGACTGTTGATTTTTTATTTGTCCAGCTTATCCTGGATGCTCCCACTGTTCCTGTAGGAACAGGTGTGCTCTAGTCTGTGCAGCTGTAAAGTGACCCCATGAATCAGAGAGGAAAAGCTTTAAATAAATGATAGTAGCCTTTAATAATGATAACCCTTGAGTAAATGATAAAATATAATAAAAAAATAAATGAAGTAACCTGTAAAATGTGCAGAGTGCATCACCCCAGTAGCATCCCTCATGTATCACACTTAACTTGCAAACCCCTGTGGGGCTGTTTGAGGATTAATTTCTCTGGGAGTTGTAGGGTTTTTGTGTGTTGGATACTTTTATGTATGCAGTAGTTAATCTTTTGGCAGTCTTGGTGCCCTGAGCATGGTTAGACTGGGGCAGGGTGAGATTTCAAAGCTTGCAAGGGGTTTTGATGCTACTTTTCGGTAAAATTAGGTGGGTTTAAGTCCTTTGGACTGTCAACATAACTTGAAAACTGAAAGCTGTGCCTCTCTTCCTGCTCAGTAATGCAGAGTTCATTGATGAGGGTTCTCCCCTGTGTCTCAGGTTTCTCTGTCTGTTGTGTAACTGAGGCCAACGTGAACTATTGTGGCAAGTGACGAAAATTTCCCTGGCAGCTTTAAAACAGATATTTTTAAACTGCATTAGAGGCTTGGCATGTCTGTGGACACCTTGTGGGAAACGGATTAGTGAGTGAAGTTGAGGTGTGCTGGCCAGCAATGCATGAAAAACTTAATTCATTGCTCAGTGCAATTGTAGTTTTACAGGTTTATCACCATCCCTTGGGCATGAGAATTGACAAATAAAATGAGTGCGCTGTGGCTGTGCTTAGATCTGGTATTTTTCATCAAATCAATTGAGTGAATTTTCTTGAAACGTTTGCAACAACATTCTCAAGTTACTCTTCCTTATGCCATTTTATTTCCTCTGACCTGACTTTGCAGAGTTCAACACCACAGTATCAAATGGAGCGTTTCTTCTGGGAAAGGTTGGGGGTTTTCCCGTGTTCAGACTGGAGCTGTTTGGTGGCACTTTGCTCTGAGTGCTCGTTCCTGCTCAGAAATGAGCCTTGCCTTGGAGTGTTCACGTGGTCACACGTTGCTCAGAACTGATGTACCCGCTCAGCGCTTTGTTACACCGACACGATTCTTTGTGTGCCGTGGGCACTTCTGGTGCTTTCCATGCAGAAATCCTGAAGGTGTCTCAAAAGGAGTTTGTTAAACTTCCCTTTGCCTCTGGGAGGTAAATTGAGCAACGTGGTGAGCTCAGCCTAGAGAAAGGTAAAGCCGCTGTTCACCTCCTGACACTCGGCAGGCATCAGATCCCAGAGTGGTTTGGGTTGGAAGGGACCTTAAAGATCATCTCATTCCATCCCCTGCCATGGGCAGGGACACCTTCCACTAGCCCAGGTTGCTCCAAGCCCCATCCAACCTGGCCTTGGACACTTCCAGGGATCCAGGGGCAGCCACAGCTTCTCTGGGCAACCTGTACCAGGGCCTCTCTACCCTCACAGACAAAAATTTTTGTCCCAGTCTCCCATCTCTCCCTGCCCTCTGGCACTGGGAAGCCATTCCCCGTGTCCTGTCCCTCCATCCCCCTTGTCCCCAGTCCCTCTCCAGCTCTCCTGGAGCCCCTTTAGGCCCTGCAAGGGGCTCTCAGGTCTCCCTGGATCCTTCTCTTCTCCAGGTGAACCCCCCCAGCTCTCCCAGCCTGGCTCCAGAGCAGAGGGGCTCCAGCCCTTGGAGCATCTCTGTGGCTTCCTCTGGACTTACTGCAGCAGCTCCACGTCCTTCTGATGTTGGGGACCCCAGAACTGGACACGGTGCTCTAAGTGGGGTCTGTGGGATCCTGGCAGAGGGAGAATCCTTTCTGTGAAGCAGCCCAGGACCCGTTTGGCTTCTTGGGGCTGCCAGCACACATTGCACAGTACTCAGCTACAAATTTTCTTTCTCCTTTCAAGGATTTTCCCCACACCTACAGGTACCAGAAGTACTTCTTTAAAGCTTCTTGCCACTCTTCAAACAGCTCCTTAAGGGATTTGCGAGTGGGCAGTGTGAGGGGCAGCCACTATCCCCTTTCAGGGGGAAGAGTCCTTGTGGTATCATTTTCACGCAGGACAGCAAAGAGCTGTCCCAGAGGCTCTGGATGGCTCAGCTGAGCCTTCCAGCAGCGTGCTGGGTGACCCCCCTCTCTGATTTCAAGTATTGTTTCTTCTCCAGCGCGGTAGGAGAATATCCAGAAGGTTCCTGTGACTCCTGACGTGTGATGTGATACCAGACAGGCATTAATAATTCAGCACAGCCCTGTGAGCCTCTCAGACAGTCTGGTCTCAGACTGCAGCCAACAGATTCAGCCCTGGTGGTTTTGTGTGGCTGCAAGTGGTGCTGTTCAGGTCCTCACCTATTTCACCCTCTTTAAACATTATCAGATAATAAAAAAAAGCAGTGAATTGATGTCTTGCTGCAGACCTGCCTATTTCTAAATGAACAGTCATTTCACATTCTGCTTCTGACCTTGCTGGTGCCATCTGTGGTAACGTAATCTTGGGGTTTAGTGTCTTCTGTGGGCGACTTCATTTCACATCTGTGTCACTGTAGCTTCATATTTCTTTAATAATAAATGGCTGTAACAGAGATTAAAAAGACTAATTGATGCACAGTAAATTCAGTGTTGTCACCTTCATTATAGTGCTAAATTCTTTTTTTTGGACTGATCTTCACTGTACTCACTTGCAGGCTAATTGTAATTCTGTAAATTATTGATATATTTCATGACAGAAAATGCCTGTAGAACAGGATAAATATTATTTACATCAGTCATCCCAAGATCTCTAAAGATTTAGTTCAAACACTGTAGTGGCCTCAGATTAGTAGGAGATGTTTTTGGATTACTTCCCTCCCAACTGGAGAGCAGGAAAACTTCAGTGTCCACCTTAGAATCACAGAATAGGTTGGATTGGAAGGGACCTGGAAGACCATCTCGTTGCCCTCCCTGCCATGGGCAGGGACACCTTCCACTAGACCAGGTTGCTCAGAGTCCTGACCTTGAAATGGCTTCATAGTTTGCCATTAAACAGATATTAAAGAGGAAAATTAATGACAATACTCTTGAAATTTAAGGCAAGTATTAACTTCTACTAGAACTTGCATCCCTCTTGCATATGAGGTTTTGCAGTGGGAATATCCTTTTTTTGTGCATCCTTTTCAGCAACTAAAGGGAACTGTTTTAGGTGTGTTTGAAAGCAAGATGGGGAGCAGGAAATTTTAAACTATTTAACAGGGGTTTTGCTTATTTTGTTGAACCTAATAGTGTAGATGCTGCTTGGCAGCACTTCCCTGGCTTGCTTAATTAATTGGATTGTCCTTGAATGAATTCTCAGCTTTATAAAGTGATAGGTTAATGGCTCTGCCTGAACCTAAACTAAGTCTTGAACACAGTGACTTGTTAGAAATGGGTTACACTCATGTTTTTTCAGCAGCAAGAGGGACCCTGAGAGAGAGGCTTGGGTCTGGGCAGACCCACAGACCCTTTTTTTCATTTCATCACTAAAATACACGGCCCTTCTTGTCTGTTCCCACAGCTCCCGCTCGTTCTGGCCTCTCATCTGTTGTTGTGACAGTCCCCTGGCATCCGTCAGTGATGCCAGCAGGGAGTGTGACAACTGTTGGATCCCGAGGGTCAGCTCTGCCTCATGTGCTGGCACGTTCCTCCCGGTTCACGTGGAGCAACAGCTCCTTGTCTTCGCTCTCACAGTCCTCTGCAACCCATCCTTGAGCTGCAGCTCTCCTGCTGGCTTTTGAGGACCCTCTTCTCCCTCCAGCTGGCTCACACACTTGCCTGCTTGCTGAATTTCAGAGGAGTTTGCGCTTTCTCCCCAAGTCCTCTTGACGTTTGGGAAGGGCTGCTTGCAAAACTCGCCGTTCCTCGGATCTCCTTGAAATCCCTTTCCCACAAAGCTACAAAAAGCCAGAGGTTCAGGTTTCCTGCACTCCCCCTTTTCATAGGTAGTTGTCTGTTATTTTATTTTATTTCTCTTGGGGTTCTAACTGTTCACGTGGGGAGACTGTCCAGTGGGTGAGGGTCCTGTGGAGATGGCACAGAGAAAGGAGCTCTGAGAGTTACAGCAAGGGGAATGGTCAGAGCTGAGAGCAGTCTCAGGAGAGGACAGTCCACACGGCCCAAGAGGAGAGGAAGTGTTTTTGTTGGATTTGACAGATCAAAAAGGTTTGGACTGGAGTGCTTTGTCCAGGTTTTGGCAGCAAGTGCCGGGGGAGGCTCCTCAGGTTGGATATTGGGAAAAACTCCTTCAGTGAAAGAAAGGGTGGTTAAGCAGCGGAACAGGCTGCCCAGGGCAGTGGTGGAGTCACCATCCCTTGAAGTGTTCAGCAAACAAGTAGATGTGGCACTTCACGATGTGGTTTAGTGGGCTTGGTGGTGGGTCAGAGTCTGGACTTGACGATCCTGGAGGTGTTTTTCCAACCTTAGTGGTTGTGTGAATGAGGATTTGAGCAAGAGCAGCCTCAAGGTCTGTGTTTACTGCTATGCCCAGGTGCCAGCAGGGGTTTTATACTCCTTGTTCTCTTGAAAAAAAAAAATCATTCCCTGGATATTCAGGGGAAAGTATCATTTTCTGCACTGGTAATTTTGGCATGCACTGAAAAGCCCCTTCGACCCCAGTGATCTGCCCACTAGAAGGGACCAGGAGATGGAGAGTTCTCCCTCCTGCCTGGATCTCCTTGGTGTGGGTCCAGGAGGAGTTTGTCCACCACACCCACAGCCCACTTCCTTCTGCTTTGAAAGAACAGACATGCTGCTCATGCTTATTTGTGCTGGTGTCTCACAGGGCTGCTTTGCCTCAGAGGAGAACGAGCAGCTGTTTGAGATGCTGGTGCCAGGGATTTAGAGGTTTGGATTTTTCCAGCTCAGCGCAGGATGCTGTTAATGTTCTGCACAAAAACCGAGCCAGGGAGCGGCTCTGGATGTCTCACTCCCTCATCATGATCCAGCAGTTTTCAAGGCTTGCCCAATAGCCAGGAGGTGATTAGAGACATGATCCTGCTTGCCCTGATTGTCAGCCTTCCCACAACTCCTTCTGAGATGACAGTGACTGTCACTGACTGAGATGACAGTGACATGTTTTATATCCCACCCGGACTCCCATCTTAATCGTGTAAAGCACATGCCTGTACCACCAGCATTCCTGAAAGGATGGAATGGGCTGTTATCTTTGAATTCCCTGGAAGCCATATGCCAAGCAGGCCTGTAACTGGAAAATAAAGGGCATTTTTGGCCTGATCAAGTCCAGCAACCTGGCCCTTGGTCGGCAGTCTGGTTTTTGGCTTTACCTTGAAGTGCACGAAGTGTGACAGAATGAATGTGCAGGGAGACCATTCCTGACTCTGCCTTTCATTTGGTTTGTGAGGAGCACACGGTGTTTAACCTCCGTTTGTCTGAATATTAAGCCGGTGACTTCTGAGCAACTTGATCCTGTGGGCTCGAGTTTCCCGCATGGAAGATTTATTGGCAAAACTTCAGCTGATAAGTGGAGCTTCAGGCAAATAATAACCATAGAATGGTGTGGGTTGGAAGGGACCTTAAAGATCATCTTGTTCCAACCCCCTGCCATGGGCAGGGACACCTTCCACCAGCCCAGGTTGCTCCAACCTGGCCTTGGACACTTCCAGGGATCCAGGGGCAGCCACAGCTTCTCTGGGCAACCTGTGCCAGGGCCTGCCCACCCTCCCAGCCAGGAATTCCTTCCCAATATCCCATTTAACCCTGCCCTATGGCAGTGGGAAGCCATTCCCTCCTCGTCCAAAGTCCCTCTCAGACTCCCTTAGAGCCCCTCTAGACACTGGAAGGATTTTCTCTGGGTAGCTGTGAGTATTTAATGTTACATCTGCAAGACTTGTAGTGCACTAAACTTTAGCACTGAAACAGTTGGTCAGCAAAAGGTGCTTCCCAGATTTTTTCCCTAAAAATCAGAACAGGACTTTCCTGGGAAAGAGAACAGGAACACTATAAGATTTTTCTCTACCTTTCCTTGAAATATTTCAGCGTTTGATGCTAAACTAACACTGAGGTAGGAAGGCCAGCTGGGAGGATGGGATTTGATATGTAGCTCTTTCTGGGAGAAATAGGAAGTGTTCCCTTTGTTGCAGTGTTTGATCTGCTCAGTAACAGGCAGGCAAACATGCTGCGTTTCCCTGGTCCTTCTGGAAGAGCTGAGGGTAACAGAGCAGAGCAGGCAGAAAATCAGCAGTCAGAGCAGCTGCACAGGGACCAGGGGAGCAGCTGACTGGGAAAAACATCGGCTGCTGCCTCATTTATTCTTCTGTGAGGTATTTGAGCTTGTTTGGTCTGTGGGAGAAGCCTTGGGGGAGGTGGTTATGTGGGTTGGGAATATGGGAAACTCCAGGAAACTCAGTTTGTGGGGAAGGCCGTGTGAAGACCTTGGGTGGAGAAACAGCTCTGTGACTGTTCAGTCCCCAAAACAAGATGGGAACGGGGAGGGAGGAGGGGAGATGGAAAAAGAGAGAGGGGTCTGGTCATGTTGCATCCCACTATTCCTTTTTTTGGTTTTTTTTGTAAATGGTTCCTGCTTTCCTGTTTTCAGGCAGAACCAGCAGGGGCTTCCTCTAAGCACATGATAGATCCTGTGGCTCAGCAGGCAGTGAGGCTTGGTTTGTTTCCCAAGGGGAAACCAGTGGGAAAAGGGCTCCTTTAATCAGGAATTCCTCGATGTAGGCGCAGTGAGAGCAGGAGAAGCATTCAACAAGCTCAGGGTTTTATTTTTTTTTTATATTTGTATTACTTATAACCTGACCATGAGGTGGAGACATGGAGCAGCCACTTGGGTGTCGTGGGTTTGGGAGGATGAATTGTTATTTTTTTGTTGCTGGGGGTGTTTTTATGTAATAGTATTTAATTAAGACTCCCATAAACCCTTCAGAGGGAGCAAAAAGACAAGCTGTGCATAAAACAAAAAAAAATCAGCTCTTAAAAAATCAGTTATATTACAATGATGCCATTTAGGAGAGACAATTTGATAAGACAGCTGCATTTTTCATGGTTTCATTCCAATGGAAAAAAATCACTGATTTTAGGAAATACAAAGCCAACTGTTGGTTTTAAAAGGTATTTTTATATGGAGTGTTATGAAATATATCAGGCTGTAGCTACAAAAGAGATTTGAAAGTGTTTCATGTTGCACTTGCTGGACTAAAACCCTGTTCAAACCAAACTTTTCTTTTACAAGTTAGAATATTTTATGCTAGGAAAGCAAATCAGGACTAAATCATAGAATGTAATGATAGAATGGCTTAGGTTGGAAGGGACCTTAAACATCATCTAGTTCCAACCACCAGTAAATATTAACCTCATGTACTACTTAAGCAGTTTTTTAGCTGGGACTTCAAGTGAATATGCTTTTTTTTATTATTTCTTTTTTTTTTTCCCTTACTATGCACCAAAAAGGTTCAGTTTCTAATCTTACTACTGGCACAGAACTTTTGGCAGGACACCAACACCCATAAGTGCTCACTGCAGGTGGAGAGGACTCCTGGTTTGGCAGAGCAGCAAAACCAGACCATTCACAGTACCTGGAAATCTGGAGGATTTCCTACTTCTACTCCACAATTCAGTTTGGTAACCAGGAATTTGGAGTTTAGGAATCATCTCCATCAGGATAATTCAGTTGACTCCAGTGCTTGGACTCTGCTCTGCAAACTTCCAAGTATGCAGCTGTTTGGAAACCCATGTGCAGTTTCCTAGCTGATGTCCACGTTTTTGCCTAACTCCCCAGTAACAGCTCATATTTAAGGAGCAGGACGGTGAAAAGCAGGGTTGGAATCAGTGTCCAACCAGGATTTTCCAAGGACTTGAGCACCTCTGCTCTGGAGACAGGCTGGGAGAGCTGGGGGAGTTCACCTGCAGAACAGAAGGCTCCAGAGAGACCTGAGAGCTCTTTGCAGGGCCTAAAGAGGTTCCAAGAGAGCTGGAGAGGGACTTGGGACAAGGGCCTGGAATGACAGGACAAAGGGGAATGGCTTCCCATTGCCAGAGGGCAGGGTTAGATGGGATATTGGGAAGGAATTCTTGGCTGGGAGAGTGGGGAGGCCCTGGCACAGGTTTCCCAAAGAAGCTGTGGCTGCTCCTGGATCCCTGGAAGTGTCCAAGGCCAGGTTGGATGGGGCTTGGGGCAACCTGGGCTGGTGGAAGGTGTCCCTGCCCATGGCAGGGGTTTGGACCAGGATGGTCTGTAAGGTCCCTTCCAACCCAAACCATTCTGTGATTCTGTATCAGTGTTCCCTCGTTTCACTGAGCTCCTGGCAGGAATCCCAAACCACTTTGATTTCAGCTGATCCCTGCTGTTTTGTTCTGGGTTTTAATCAAAATCTTTTTAAATGGGGAAAATATCAGCCAGCCAGAGCTAGTCCTGATTGATATTTTCAGCTCCAGCTCTTGCTGAGACTTCTGTTTGTTCATGTGTGAAAGTGGTGCCCTCAGTCTGCATAGACCCAAATGCAAGAAGAGGCAGCACCACCGTCAGAAATACTTGAAAATAGGTGTTCTGATACTCATTTCTCCAAGCTGTTACAAGGCTTTGTTAATCATTTCACAGTGCTTCAGGCATCAGGTTTGTTGTGTGGATCCTCACTCAGTAAAATGTGTATCAAACACTGACAGTCCTGGTGCTATTCATATTTATATTCGGTAATGACTCAGGCTCTTGAAAAATCATGTTGAAATTACATGTTCTATAGCTTTAATTTCCCGTTGCTGACAAGGGAATGATTTGCAATTTCTTGTTTGTCCTCCCCTGTGCCATAGCCTGGAAGCATTGCTCAGTTTCCATGCTGAGTTCCACAGGCAAAGATGCCTTATTTTTTTATATATATTGGCCAGCTCCCAAATCTCCTGGTTTTCAACATCTCACCCTAAAATACTTGCTGTGAATCTGAACCTCCTTATCCTATAGTTTGGGATTCCAAGCAGATAAGCTTGTCAGAGGCTCATAGGACCAATATATATTTATTGCTGTAATACTATGGATTAGTCTGTGATATTTAAAAACCATGTTGCACTCCTTTTTTTTTTTTTTCCTTTTCTTCCCAAAAAAACTCTCCTAGAAAACCTGTAACTGGAAGAGTATTTTTCTTGGCACTGTTTGTATAAAGTGTTCAAATTCTGTCTCTGCCTTGCCTCATTTGTGCTTTTTCTCCTCCTGGATTATCCTTTTACCTGAGATGAGGCATTTTGTTCCTTAGCAGCATCCTTTCATTCAGATTCCTTTGGAAGAATTCACAGTAAGTGCAGGTGTAGGAGGGGAAGGAGGACACAAAGCTCCATCTCCTTGCAAGCCAGGCAGGGGAATTGAAAGGCTTGATGACTTCAAGATCCAAAAGCAATTTGAAGATTTTTTTTTTTTTTCCCCCAGAACCCATTCAGGCTCTCACTTTAGTGTCTGAGCACTTCCATTTTAATGGATTTCTCTTCCCAGTTCCCTCCAGTGAGGTAGGAATGCTGTTGCTCACTTTGATAAATGGAGAAGTGGTAGTAGTTGATTCCAGATCATGTGTGGCTCAGGCTCCTTCCATCCTCCTTAAGTTAAAAAAGGAGCTGGACCTCTGACACAGGAGAAATGTCCAGTGCTGTGAAAAAGTGGAGAAAATGAGGGAGAATCAAGCAAGAAGGGAAATACCACTGTGCTAAAAGGCACTGCTGTGCTGGTGAAAAGCAGATACCTTGCATTGTTCACCTCAGAGGATGCTGTGAAGTGCTTTAAGCACAACTGTCGTTTGTTTTAAAGTGTTTATTTCAATTCAGTGCCTTGGGCTGTGTGGTGTAGCAGTTCTGGGGTCACCACTTGTCCTGTGTGGTGGTTGGTGCTGGCTCTGGAGGGGGGCAGATGAACCACTGGAGTCAGTGACAATCAGCCAAGCTGTTGCTGGCCGGCCTTGAGATGGTGCTCGTCTTCCCAGCCAAAGTGCCCAGACCTCCGTGCTCATCCCAGGAAAGGCTCAGTGTAGGATGTGAACATTCCTGAACACCAACAGGAGCAATGAGATGTTGGTATTTAACTGTCTTTCCCCACCCTCTTGTCAAACAGCTGGTGAAGGGGCTGCAGCAGGAGCTGAACCGGCTCTACACGCTCTTCTGCTCCCGGAATCCGGAGTTTGAGGAGAAAGGAGGGAAAGTCTCCATCGTGTCCCACTCGCTGGGCTGTGTCATCACCTACGACATCATGACTGGCTGGAATCCAGTCAGGCTTTATGAACAGTTGCTGCAGAAGGAGGAGGAGGAGCTGGAAGACCGTTGGATGAGCTACGAGGAGCAGCGTTTGCTCGAGGAACTTTACATAACTAAACAACGGTAATGCACCCACTTCCAGTTGTTAAAGGAGAAAACCACAGCCCTAGATAATGCCCCTGGAGCGTTCCCAGGACCCACTGTGGCTGTTATCCTCTGTGGGTGATGTTCCTCTGCTGGGGCTGGGTGGTAGATGCTAAACACAGGACTGTGCAGGCCCTGCTGGAGGAGCTCCGAATCCGCACAGACTCATAGAATGGTTTTGGATGGGAAGGGACCTTAAAGATATCCACTTCTACCCCCTGCCATGAGCAGGGACACCTTCCACTAGACCAGGTTGCTCTAACCCCTGTCCAACCTGGCCTTGGACACTTCCAAGGATGGGGATATCAAGGTGTTACGAGACACCCATTAGAGAGAGAACCTAATAACGGTAACTTGAGCTTCAGCCTTTCAAGTGGGACATGATAAATCATGAATCATAGTTTTTTGGTTCCTTCCTGGAGCCTGTTCTTAGTATTGGTGGTACTTTGGAAGCATTAATACAGCAGCAGATGCCCTGCTGCGCTTGCAATCAGGATGGGATGTGTGTCATAAGGGAGTGGTACAGGACATCTCAATCAGCTGCAAGGCTGGATAAAAAGTGCAATATTTCTGAGAGAGGGGAAGTTAAGAAGCCTAATGAAGTGTTCCAGTGCTAAGATGACCCTTCAGGCGTATCCCTGGCATATGATCAGGGGAAAAAAATGACCATTTTCACTCCCATGCTCCAGCTCCTTAGTCATCCTCTGAAGTGCTTCTGGTTGGATCCACAATAATCCCAAGTATCATTTGACACTGGCACTTCTCTATAGAAAGAGTGGCTCTCTATTTCTTGAGCCCTTTTAATTCAATTCAGTCTGAAACGATGGAAAACAGACTGTAACTTCTGGAATTCTACTGGGACTGGGGACAGTTTTGCCCATCCGTATGTGAGCTTTATATTGCAGCTGCTTTTTTAATTTGGGATAACTAGAAAAACAGGTGAACAGCCTTTTTTAATGGTAGTTGAAAGGGTGGGACACAGTCCTCCAGATGTTCCACCGCAGTGCAGAACTCCATAATGCTCGAGCCATGGGGTTTCCTGTGGCTTTGGCATTGTTTGGGTTTTTAAAGCAAAATAAAGCAGGTGATTTGGCTGCAAAAATCACCAAGGAAACAGGAGGTGAGTCACCTGCTCCTGAGGAAGGAGGGTGGGCAGATGCTTGGGGTGGGTGAACAAGGGAGCTGGCACGTGTTGATTGATTCCTTCTGTGGTCAGAGGAACAGGATTTGACATACACTGATTCTTAATCAGTTGAGCTGCTCCAAGAAATACTGACACCATCACTCTCTCTTCCCAGCAGACAAAACTGTTGGACCCCCACAGGAATGCCTGTTTTGGATCAGAGAGGTTAAAGCTGCATTTTTTATTGGATCTCAGAAAGATCTCTATTTTCTAGGTTGAGAGAGATAGAAGAGAGGTTACATGGGTTAAAGGCATCCACCATAGCAAAACCACCTGTCTTAAAATTTAAGGTATGTATGTCTGAGAGGTTTTTCCTGAATGTTCTTGCTTGCTACAGAAAATACACCTGTAATGAGTCATTCTGCTTATTTTTTGTCCCATGTCCCTAGACATGATTTGGGTAGAATAATTTGGTTGTGTTGGATGAAGTGTGTGTATGTGTGTGTGAACATGGTACTCTATTCATATCTTACTAGTTGTTACAAAGATATATATTTGTAATAAATTTAGAGCAACCTGGGCTAGTGGAAGGTGTCCCTGCCCATGGCAGGGGGTTGGAACAAGATGGGCTTTAAGGTCCCTTCCAACCCAAAGCATTCTATGATTCTATTATGTCTGTTTATGTGTAATTATATGTAAACATTTATCTAAACATATATATCTAAATATATAAATAATAAATATATGTAATATATGAACTTGTATATAGATTGTTACTGCACTACACACACACATACAGCTCTATGGGAAGGTAAAAGCCATTTGGGAAATTACATCAATCACGTATCTTAAACAAATTCACTTCTACTTAGTTGAATAATCCATTTTCCTTGGGGAACTACTTCTAACATGTCACATCTCTGAGCAAATCTGATTGAATTTCCTCCAGCAGTGGATTTCCCCTCCAAATTATTCTGGTCTGACAGTCAGCACACTTCTAGTCTCCTGAAACAGATTGCTTGCTAATCAGCTGCACAAATTGCTAGAATTCCTTATCGTTGGGAAAAGGCATTTTCCGGTTTCTGGGTGGGATGCCCGACACCTTCTAGTTCCTCAACTCAATCCTGAAATATTAAACCATAAAAAAATGTGACATGATAGATGAGAATAAAAGAGATTATTGTTTCTTAACTTGCCATTTTTCTTTCCTCTTGAGTTCAGAAGGGCTCCTGGAAGCCAAGGTCAATCTTGAGCCGTAAAAAAGAGGAAACGAACCATAATTCATTTTGTCACAGCCTTGTCCTTTTCATCTCTGCTTGAAAGCCTGTGTCAGGCTGTTATCTCCACCATCAAGGAAGCTGGAGTCAGGCTGATACTCCCCCAGCTCTGTGAAAGATTAATCTTCACTCAGTTGTGTTTAAACTGAAGGTTTTTCGAACAGTTGCTTTTTTTAGATGGAGGAGGAAAGAAAGAGGGAAGAAAAGAGGACATTATCTACCTAAATAGATTAGATAGATAATTTTCAGGTCATTTTTTCCAATGCAGTACATCTTTTATCTTACCCTTGCTGACAGGAAGATGTTTTGTTGTGTGGAGCTTTACGCAAGTGACTCCCATGGGTGGGGGCAGAGCTCCAGAGAGAGAGAGGCTTTCCCTGGAAGTGAAATAGGATTGCTCATCAGCAAGGCAGTCCAGCTTACAGAGAGGGTGGCTGGCTTGTTGAAAGAGAACAAACTGCTTTGTAGGTACCAACCACCTCCCCTTGGCTCCTCATGGCAGAGCAGAGCTCTGGTTCGATCAGGAGTTGCTGTTCCCCACAAAAAAAAAAAAAAAATGCTTGATCCACTAATTATTTGGTCTGTGCAAGGCAGGAGACTTGGAGTATTTGGTCACTGATCTCCTCTAACTCCATGGAATGGGCATGTGGAGCTGTACTGGCTCTTTTATGGAGTGAAACAAATTGAGCTCCCCAGGATGAGACCGAGTCACTGGTCCTGCATGAAGAAGAGTTGATGTTGAGGGAGCACAGAGGTAGCTTTTGGCAAGACAGGTGCAAGGATAAATACAGCAGCTTACTTTGTATGTAATATTAGAGGAAACCATCTGGGTGTTGGACTGACCCTTTTGAGAGGAGAAAAACCTACAAAACATAAAGATATGGAGCCCAGTAGTATGTTGGACAAGCCACCAGAATGGGAACTCGAGGGTGAGGTATCTTTGTCTCTCTTCCTCTCTCTCTCTCTCTCCTTCTCCTCAGATGGAATTATCTGCTAAACCAGTAGGAGCTATCTGGGTTAAAAGCAAAGCCAACACCTCTTGTAAATGCAAAGCTTAAAAGGACAGTCTTCTCCTCACCAGATATGTAAGAGGAATTGGAGTTAAAGGCTAAAGAGGCTGAAGAACATGGTCCCATGGGGAATGGTGTGATACCCTTTATGGCTCTGTGATGTATGAAAATAACAGTGTCGTTGGGTGATTTTCAGTCTGTCGGGAAGAGGAGGGCAGGATGTACCTCAGTGGCACCTTGGTTCTGAGGTGGGAATTCATTCAAATCTGGGCTTGCAATGTGCTGGCCCAAATGGCTTCAGGATTCCTGAGCACTCCTCATTCACCCAGGGTTACAGAAACTCTGCTGGAAGAAGCTCCAGCTTGTGCTTCACGTTCATTTGTCCCATCCCCCCCCACATTTTGTACCAATGCACAAAAGGGCTGTGCTGCGTCACTCCTGTTGACTCATTCAGCTTTTTTTTTGTTGTTGTTTTAAATTTAATTATGAAAATACTGCAGTCTTAAGTTAAATGGATGACTACTTGGCTCAGCTTCTGCTTAAAATACAAATAAATTCATTAAGTGTTCTGTTTATGAATCATAACCAGGAGAAAAGTGCTGCACTGAAAGGTCATGTTCATAAACATGTCTCCTCTGTTGCTGAACATTTACAGGAACAGACGTGCAATGCCCCACTCTTGCTCCTAGAGAAACACCAAAATTAATACGTGTTTGCTGTAAAGATTTGAGTCCTTTCTATAAAGATTTTAGTCCTCTGTTCCCAGCAGGTTTCAGCACACAGCAGCCTGATCTTCAGCCACGTTCCAACAGCACTGACAGTCTGATGGCTGCAATTTAAAGGACTTTGTTTTTAAAATCATCGAATAATAGAACTGTTAAGGTTGGAAAAGGCCTGTTCACCACTAAACCACGACCCCAAGTGCCACATCCACGCGGCTTTGAAGTGCCTCCAGGGGTGGTGACTCCACCGCTGCCCCGGGCAGCCCGTTCCAATGTCTGACCACCCTTTCAGTGCAAACTTTTTGATTTTTAGCATTCACTGCTTCAGTATTGATCTGGTGCCACCTGCTAAGGTGCCCACCAGCTGGCACTTTGACTTTGTAAGCTGGAGGAGCAGGATGAAAGGCTTTTGCAAGTAAGAAGGCACAGCAAAGAGCAGTGCCCTCCGAGAAAGCATCTGGGCACGGCCAATCTTGTGTTTATCAATAGAAACAATGGAACAAAAAGCCACACACCGTGTAACCACTGAAACCAGTTACCTTTTGAGGTTTTTCTCAGTCTCTTTTGAGCCTCTGCTGAGTGTAAGCTGGCAGTGTAAGCTGTCTGATTTCTTTCTGAAGCAGAAAAGCCGTAATTGTGCACTTCAGATGCTCGACACGGGAATATCAGATGGGCAGGGTTAAAGGTTACTTATTCAATTTTGAGGATTGCACTGGGAATATCTGTTTCTATTGTATTTGAGGATGAGACAGCTCTTTGTCCAAACTGCCAGAATGTAAAGTCTGTGTGGGGCTGGGTTATAAGAAAGGGAAACAGCTTTGCACTCGACCCGAGTGACAGCACAGATGACAGAGCTGTGCTTTGCTGCAGGTGGCATCGAATAGCCATGCTGAACACCTGGAGTTTCCTTTCCCCATTGAGCTGGCACTTAGGCATTCTTTTGGAAGGCAGAGGTGGGGTACCAGTGCCAAGTCAGAGGAGGATGGAATGTTTTGTGCAGCGCCGGAATCCGAGAGATGAAACGGGCCATTATTCCTACGCTCTCACTCCATGTGCTGGCATACAGGGAAGGCACATGGGATTCCAAGCGTCCCATTTAGCAAAAGAATTCAGCAGTTTCTCTTGCTGGTTGAGTAGCAGCACACTAGGAGGTTGCCCACTTGTAGTGCCCTGCACTCTGGGCAACTCCTAGCGAAAGTAGCCATGAGGATCTGATAATGGTAAAATTACTTTTTTTTTAAAAAAAAGAGGAGGTTAAAAAGTAATTTTTACTTATGGAAATATGTTTTACTACCTAATTGTAACGTTTGATGTTTCTAGGAGACAGTGTCTGAGGATTGGTAACGGGGATATGAAGCCATTCACCTCTAGGTCACCGCTGAATCCCAACCTCAGGTTGGCAGTGACCAAAAGTTGTTCCCCCCAGTGCAGGCTCGGTGACCTCTGGCAGGTGTGTCAGCTCAGGTCTGCTCAGTTGCCTGTTGGTGTTGGAGGCAGGACTTAGGGCAAGGTCACAGCAGCTTTGGGTGATGTGAGGAACCCTCAGTGCCGCCCCTGTCCCCCGGGCTGTGGTTCCCAGCGTGGGACGTGGTGGCACTCGTGACAAGCACCATTCTGTTCAGTGAACACCAGGTGTTTTGGGGTGCCTGTAGCAAAAAAAAAAAAAAAAAAAAAAAAAAATCACAGGATCCTTGGTTAGGGATAAGCTTAAAGAGGTGTGGTGGGCTTTGGGAAGGTTCAGGAGGAATCAGGCTCATCGTAGTTCCTCGCTGCCGTCCAAACTCTTCTTGCTCCCGCCTTTCCAGTGTTGGTAGAACTCTTGAGTTCAAATATCCGACTTGCTTCTTGGTTTTCCAGCTGTGTAGCACCACAACATGCAGCCAGAGGAAGTGGGAAATTTAACCTCCATGTATGTATGTTAGGGTTACCTTCTCCATTTTAACTGACCGATATTATCTGAGTCCCTCCTTGGAAGTGGGAAATCAGTGGTGAGAGAAATCGAATCCTCCTGTATTAAAAGGCATCGTTTCCATCCTTATTAACATGGGTGAAATCTCTCCTTAGGTTGAGAATTTCTTCTGTATGGGATCTCCATTAGCAGTGTTTTTGGCACTGCGTGGCATCCGTCCAGGGAACAGTGGCAGTCAGGACCATATTCTGCCCAGGACGATTTGTAACCGCTTATTAAATATTTTTCACCCAACAGATCCAGTGGTGAGTCTTAATTGCAAGCTTTTACTTTGACTGTTTTTAAGCATCAGCTCTCTGATAATGTGTGACCTGCAAAGTGTGTGAATCAACACCGAGTGTGTTCCAGCAGAGGACGATTTGTGGATGATTATTTTACGATGATTTGGGTTTTAGAACTGAAGAATAACAATTCCTACAAATAATTGCTATCATATATTGGTATCATATATTTTGCTTCTCTTTTCATATTAATAAGCATAATATTTGAGATTACCCTGATTATTTTTTATTGCAAAGAAATAATCCTTTTCAGACGAGGATTTTGTGTTTAACTTTCCGACTCCCACTAAACCTCGTCTGTTCGAAGATAATACTGCTGTTAGAAAAGGCTTCACAAGCGGTTTACAAGGTGCTATAGGAGAAAAAAAGATGGTATTTTTTTCCCAAAGGATCCTGAATAACAGCTTGTTAGAGGTGGGATAGTGATTGGGTGAGAATTATTGGTGTAGCTTTACCCTGTCCTTACACTCTTCCCTAGACAAACCAGCATTATCTGTTACAAAAGGCAGGGATGATGAAACTGCATCACCTTGGCAACTTCTTTGATCCAAACTTGATTTGGAATTTCATCTAGAATAGCAATTTGGGGATCCTTTTGTATTGAAAGTGCTTGAATTTAAGTATATTCAGACTTCTTTTCAAACATGCTGGTTCTGCTCATCCCAAGGTCGTGTTCAGCTCCAGCTACTCCAAAATCAGAATTTTCCTGGGATGTCCAGGACGTGGTCAGTCTGTGGTCCCACAGATAGTAACTTCACTTAGTTTTAAGATAAAGAAGTGCAGAATGTTTTTCTACACTTAAGTAAACAAAGAATAACAAAGAATCAATAGAAAAATATTTTTTTAATAAGCAGAATTCACGATTTGCACAGGGTCAACAAAAGAGTCATCTTTTGATGACAACAAAGAGTCATCAGAAAAAAACATTTACACAGCCAGTTCCTCCCTCTCTGCTGTGCAGAATCAGCTTAACTTTATGTCAAGTTTGCTCTGGCAGTGCATGGTAACAACCATGTGATAGTAACTGGTGTGTTCCTAACAACCTGCAGTACAGGTGTTGCAGGGACATGTGCAAAAGTGAATGCACAAACAGCTGGGCAGCTGATAAATCTTCCAGGTGAAAGTAAACTTCCCTGTGAAAATAAAAGTGAGTCAGACCACGACGCCAAAATTCTGTCACTTTCTGGGCTTTGCTGTTTTGGATTTGAGGTTGGAGAGGACTCTGTATGCGAAAAAGAACGTGATGGTTTTCTAGCCTTGACGCTCAGAGGTCGTTTTTGTTTTGCTTTGCTTTGCTTTGCTTTGTTTTGAATTTCCATCCTGCAGGCCTACAGGTTAGAACCCCTGATTCTGAAACACTACAGCAACATTTCGCCTGTCCAGATCCACTGGTACAACACCGCTAACCCTCTCCCCTACGAGCACATGAAGCCAAGTTTCCTCAACCCCACGAAAGAACCTACCTCAGCTGCTGACAGCGAGAGCGCCTCGGCGGCGCCGAGCCCGACCACGTCGCCGGTGATGGTGCGGCGGCACTACGGGGAGTCCATCACCAACATCGGCAAAGCCAGCATCTTGGGTAACGTCCTCTGGGCCCTTGGGGTCAGGAACAGGAGATCCCTGTGGAGCTTCACACCTCCCTGGTGCTGAGCCACGAGAAAACTCTGCTCTGGGGACGGGCTGGGAGAGATGGGATGGGGTTCAGCCTGGAGAAGAGAAGGATCCAGGGAGATCTTAGAGCCCCTTCCAGTGCCTGAAGGGGCTCCAGGAGAGCTGGAGAGGGACTTGGAGACAAGGGATGAAGGGACAGACACAGGGAATGGCTTCCCACTGCCAGAGGGCAGGGTTAGATGGGATATTGGGAAGGAATTCCTGGTGAAGCCCTGGCAGGTTGCCCAGAGAAGCTGTGACTGCCCCTGGATCCCTGGAAGTGTCCAAGGCCAGGTTGGACGGGGCTTGGAGCAACCTGGGATAGTGGAAGGTGTCCCTGCCCACAGAACAGAGCTGGAATGAGATGATCTTTAAGGTCCCATGATTCTACAGAATCAGACAGTTTTTGTTTAATTTTTTTTTGTTTTAACCCCAGCTGACATTTACTTTGAATTACAGTTTACGTATGCTGGAATCACGGCTTACTGGAAGATGATGTAGTTTATGCTCTTTGCTTCCTTACTTTTGTCTCTCTTACTGAAGTAACATCCCAATGGTTTAATAGTTTCCACTCTACTTCATGGGAGAAAAAGTTAAATTAAAGCTTGTTTTCTGACTACATTTTCTGCTATTGGCGAACAGGAGAAAAATCACACCATGTAAACTGTTACAGTTATTTTTAACTCATGATTCTACAATAGGAAATTCAGGCTGTTTCAATATATAGTCTGTTCCCTTCTGGCTTTCTGAGTCAAAATAAGCCCTGGTTTGAGTGAGCTTACACCCCCTTCACTGGAGCTTATAATTGAGCATGCACTTGCAGTTTTTGTTGACCCAAGGCTTTTCTTTAGCTCTCTGTGTGGGATTTGAAAGAATCCTCGTGCCAGGAATCTTCCCAATCAAATAAGTAAAGTATATAAAAGCAGTTTAGTCCTTAAGTAGAAATGTGTGGTATTTCAAAGAAGCGTGGGGTTGTTTTTTTTTTTTTGGGTTACTATAGTGACGTTAATGTCTTGTCCATGAGGTGGCAGCAAAGTCGGGATAAAACATGACATAGCTGCTCTTAACTTTTAAACTCGTCTTCCTGAGCAGCCAAAACAGTCCTTTTAAAGGATGATATAACATTTTTAAATGTCTGGAAGGGCAATGCCAACTTAAGGACCCTTAACAAGAGGAATGTCTTAAACGTCCCGATGGGATTCTTAAGTGCAGGAGGTGCCAGCATTGCTATAAAGCATTTTCTCCTAGACTTTTTATGAGAGAGGAATTACGACATATCCTCAGAAGTACCAGATTTCTCGCTGCACGAGTAATCTCGTGTGTTTCCCCCCCCCCCCCAAAGCAGTTTCCAAATTACAGCTTTTGCTTGCACACAAGATTAGTCTCGGGATAAACAGTGCACTCTTCAGTCAGATGAGCTGTTCCCACCCTGCAAAAGCATGGGGAGTGTTTTCAGTCGCCTGTCACTCAGCTCTAATTAGTGGGTGCTACACTGACTTTAATTTGCAGTTTGATTTATGCTCCTTGGGTTTGTTTTTTTTTTCCTCCCCTCCGTGCCGGATGCAGGAGCCGCGAGCATCGGGAAGGGCCTCGGAGGGATGCTCTTCTCGAGGTTTGGCCGATCCAGCACAACCCCACAGACAATGGAGACGGGAAAAGAAGGAGCTGAGGGGGAGGACAAGAAGGCCACAACTGTTGGAACACCACCTTTACCCCACAGCAGCTCGGGCTTCCTCGAACCCACAGGTGAGTGATGAGGCCACCTGACAGACTGGCACAGGTTGCCCAGAGGAGCTGTGGCTGCCCCTGGATCCCTGGAAGTGTCCAGGGCCGGGTTGGATGGGGCTTGGAGCAACCTGGGATAGTGGAAGGTGTCCCTGCCCATGGCAGGGAGGTAGAACGAGATGGGCTTTAAGGTCCTTTCCAACCCAAACCATCCTGGGATTCCGTGAATCTGTTCCTGTTTGAGTGGGAAGGGACCTTAAAGACCATCTCATTCCACCCCTGCCGTGGGCAGGGACTTCCACTAGACCAGGTTGCTCCAAGCCACATCCAACCTGGCCTTGGACACTCACAGGGAAGTATTTCTCCCTAATCTCTAATCTAAACCTGCCTTCTGTCAGTTTAAACCCTTTCTCCCCCATGCATTTCCAATTTTCCCATACAATTCCAATTCTGAAGGAATCTGGATTTAAAGACACATCATACTGGAAGCAGAGGCTGCCCCTCCTGTCCTGATCTGAACCACCCAGAACATAAACTGCAATTTTATCAGCTGAGGGTTTTTTTTTTTTTTAGTATTGGTACTTCCTTTAAGGGAATTCATAGTTGATTTTATTTCTGAACTCCCCATCGCTGCAGGGTGTGTGTGGGGGGGTGGGTTGCCATCAGAGGAGTCACAAGAGTGTTGTATCTTGTGACAGCGTTCACATGATAGATTGCTGTCTGTTCATCACTAATTTCAACAGATAACCTGTCTGAGTCACTGTTTGAGGGCAAGAAGCTCCTTTTAGACTTGAGGGAAATAGAGAGGCAGGACAGTGACTGTCACAGGGCCGCCCATGAGCTCCTTTCCGGGGACGGCTGGCACATCCAGGGCTTTCTGTATGGATCCCCCATCCCTCTGTGCTGGAAGCCATCCCTGCTCCATAGAAGGAGAACGTGGAGCAGGGGCCAGCCAGGCTGAATGATGCAATCCACGGCCAAGGGCTTCGCTTCTGAGAGGGCGGCTTGTGTTGGGGTCTGGCAGCCGCCCAAGTCCCGTAACGGCCTCTCGGAGCCGGTCGGGGCGTCCTTCCTGCAGAGCCACTGGGGTTTTTTTTTGGTTTTTTTTTTTTTGCATTTACACATCTTCCTGGAAATGACTGCGGTTGTCTCCTGGTATTCCAAGGCTCTGACTCCCTCTCCTTGCTGCAGAGTGGGGTGATGCTCCTGGGAGAGCACGGAGACGCGCGGTTCCTTGCCGGTGGCTTGCGCGATGCTCCCTTTATGTGCCAAGAATTAAAATTCCTTCAAACTGGCTTTGATAAATGGCTGCATTTTGGACTCAGTATGGGGGGTTGGCTTTTGTAGCCAAGCAGCCCTTTAGGTTTTTCGTCCTTTTTTTATTCTATTGCTCCTTGTAGAGATTTTCTGACCGCTGAAGTGCCTTAACAATAGATCAACCATCGGTCCAGTTAAATTGCTTTGAATGTGGCATTAATCAAAGAGCCATTGAAATAAAAGGATAACTGCTGAAATGTATTTGGAATAATCAGGATATTAAAAGGGCTAGAGCTGTGGAGGGACAGCTTTGTAGAAAGGACTTGTAGTATTGGGTGTAGTCTCCTTGTACAGACACTAAAAATGCAAGAAATCCATTTATTGCAGAAAGTTCTGAGCACCCCCCCTTCTGAAAGACAGTGTTTCCTAGTGGGGCCTCAGCATTTGCTGAATATTTCTCTGCAGTTATCATAACAAGTATAAATAAATGTATTTATAGAGCTACTATAAGGAAAACAGCTGCTTAAAAACACGCCAGCTTTTCCCGAGCTTTAGCATCGCAGAATCATTTAGGTTAGAAAACACCTCTAAGAACAGGTTTAGTTTCCTTTTTTAGCTTTTTTTTGGTTGTTTCCCTGAGCTAAGCACCACTCTTAGGTCAGGTTTGTGCTAAACGCACGTGTATTAAAATGTATTTGCATATCAATAAACTTCGATTTGGCCGAGCGTCCCGTGAAATGTAAACACGGAGATATTACGTGTGTTTTTACGTCCAACAAGTAGAATCAGAACCCAAAGCTGATGGCAAAAACATGCTGGTGTTTTTACAGTTCTAACAGCATTTTTGTTTCGCCTTCATTTTCCAGTGGAACTGGAGCACAGGATCGACTTTGAGCTCAGGGAAGGTCTCGTGGAGAGCAGATACTGGTCCGCAGTCACGTCCCACACTGCCTACTGGTCATCCCTGGATATCGCTCTGTTCCTTCTAACCTTCATGTACAAACAAGACCAGGAGGAGACTGACAAATCCAATTTAGACACTATTTGAATTTCTGACCATGGATGGGAAAGGAAATTTTCAAACCAGTGGCACAAGACGGAGGCTTGACTGCAGAGCCGCGGCGTCCCGAGGCGTGGAGGTTTCAGGTTTAAGTGCATGTTTGGAGTTTTTTTTTTTTTTTTCCTGTTTCTAAAGAGGAAAAACGATTTGTATTTCGAAGCACTTTATAGTTCTAAACATTTTGCAGTGCTTGATCAGACCTGAAAGGGTTCCAAACTCTTGTTAACGTGGGCTGTGTAAGGAGCCAAATCCAGCGTGTCCATCCCGTAAGCACATCGTGCAGTGCGCTTGGGTGACATCCTCGCTAATGACCATAATTGCTGTTTAGTTCATTAAACTATACCAAAATTAGTTGATTTAAAGACAAAAAAAAAAAAAAAAACAAGCACTAAATTAATTTCCAGGAACAAAAAATACATAGTTCAGTGCAAACCTAAAACTGCCATGTTACGATGTTTTATGTACCAGTGAATAACCAACGGTGGTGTCGTTTTTCCAGGACTTTATTCAGCTCCACATCCAATTATCCACATTGAAAGCCCATTCTGACTGCTGGCCTTTCTGAGGGCCTATTCTTCGTGACACATTTAGAAAACTAATGCTGAAGGAAAAAAAAAAAAAAAAAAAAAGAAAAAAAGCATGAGGCAGATATTTGAAATACTGTAATTATAATTTATTATTCTCTCTAATCGTTTCATTTTATTCCAGTGTATAAAACATGACTTTTTTACTGGTTTCTTTTGACATAATTTAAGAACCACATTTATTTTCTACAGTGTTTAAGACTTTTTCTCAGAAATACATATCTTTGTACTACTATTCAAATGAATATATGGACACTGTGGCACACTTTAAGTATTTTTTCATTAAAAATAAATATTTGTGGTTTCACACAAATGACATCAGTCACGTTCTTCCCGGAGGTAAGTGTGTGGCTTTGCTTTTTCAGGCTCCCAAGTGCTTCCCAGGCACATTAGATGGGTTTGCAGAGGATCCAGCTCTCCTTTGTTTACCACAATTAAATGCATATACGTGTGTGTTTGTATAAAAACATATGTAGGTTTATGTGCAAGGATCTTATCGTGAGGAAAGGCAGCACCATAAAATAAACTTGGTGAGGCCTGAGAACACCAGCATTTAGGTTGGGCTTGTATCTGCAGCTAATTAGAAGTCAAGAGGGAAGTGTCGGGATGAAAGGATTAAAACAACCTGGAAGGCTCTGGAGTAGAAGTGTCGGATGTTTGACCTCTGAGCTGCCTTTGCCTGAGGTATTTACGACCTGGATGGCACATGTGAGAGCTGCAGAACCTAAATTTCAGTTAAAAAAAGACCCCAGAAAATCAGTCTGTGGTGTTGGTGAAGAGTTCTCAGTGTAAACAGATGTGGCAACATCAGCCCAGAGCAGCAGAGCAGCGGCTTGAGCTGTGGAAACCATCCAGAGTTCCTTTTTTTGGGGGGGAGACAGTGGCTCTTCTCCCAGATCATATTTATTTGGGCTGCTGGGGGAAAAGAATTGGGATTTAGGACTTTGTGTGGTGTTATGGACTTAGGAATAATTCTGAAGGGGGGATGGAGGGGGGGAAACAATACGGAAGGGAGGAATGAAAGGGATGGGAAGGAAAGATGACACGAACAGCAGGGAACCAGTATCCAACATTCAGACTGTGGAAAGGACCTTGCTTCAGTGTTGGGTCTGTGAAAAATTCCATCTGGCCTCAGAAAATTGGAGCTCTCCTGCCTGGCATGTTTACCTTGGGTGATGAGCAATCCTAAGGAAGGAAAACAACTCTCTGAGAGGAGGGAGCCGGACACCTCTGCCCCAGCAAACAGCCTGGTGTTTACGGCACTGCCTTCCCAGATAAGTTCTTTAATCAGCTCTTCCTAATTAGGACAGCTGAAACACACACACAAAAAAGGAGAATCTCCTTTTATATATTTAGCACGTGCAGAACGTTTCCAAATGTGCGCGGTTGGCGTTTCAGGACTCGGGAGTCGGATCGTGTCGCTGCTGCCTTATCCCTTTACGCCCCTGGATCCACACTGGATCCACTTTTTAAAGGCTGTAAACAAAAGGGGTTAATTCCTGTCATTCTTGTGGTCTGTGCAAACTCTGCTGTTGTCCAGAACATGTTTCAGATTTATGGAATAGCTGCTCCCCTCGCCTCAGAACGTGCTGGTACTTGCTGACTGCTCTCCATATAAGGGATGAGATCCTGCTTTTAGGTACCGTGCCCCTTGGAAAACTGGGGAGAAGATGGAGCTGAGGAGTAAATCATATTGCTGGGAGGAGAAGGGATAATGAGAACCAATACCTGTTCATCCCTTGGCATTTTTCCTGAGTTAATGGATGTATTTATTTATGATTCTGTTCTAATTAGTAACTCCATGGACCACCTACTTTTCTCCAAGCTTAATTGCAAACATAAAACACACCTTGAAAGAATAAATGGAGATTTATTTTAAGTGTATGCAGCGATGTTAAGCACGCTGTGGGCAGGTTTTCATCTCTTTAATCCTCACAAAATATCTCTCATCCTCCTGCAAAGATGAAATCCCGTGTAAAAAGTAGATTTTGAAGGTGGTAGAAAAAGGATTGCCCTGTTTCTGTTCTGTGGTGTAGCAGGGATTCAAGAAGGGTCACGTCTCTGCATGCTAAAGTCTAGATTTCATGCTTAAAACTTTCTGGTCAGATGGTCTGTGGCATAATATAGAGCTGGAATGTCCTGGCTTCCAATTACTGACTTGTTTTCTTCTGCAAGGACAATGTTTAGCTTTCCAAGCTGTGTTGACTGGTGGTTTTTCTTGGGAAACCAAGATAAGGGGAATGTTCTGCGCCGCTGTCAGTCTCGGGCCTGATACCGACCTGTTTTCAAAACTTGGCCTTGAGCCTCTTTGCCCAAATTTGACAAGGTCATTTTTGCAGATAATGAGCTTTAATTTTATTATTTTATTTTTTTTTTCCCTCTTCGTTCCATCCCTTTGCTCCTAATTATTCTGTCATGGTTTTACCACAGCCTCCTTTCCATTTGTACACGCTCAGGCTCTGCTTTCCTGCCAGAGCTGCTAGAGTCAGACACCCTGTGCTTTATTTCACAGTCTGGCCAGCCAGCTCCAATTATTTTATCTCCTTTCCTAATTAGCATTATCAGGCTGAGATGAAACGTGTTCCACGTTCTCATCCATATATTTCGCCTGGTTGCCACCTCTTCTTCCTGCTGTCCTGCTGCTCCTTTCCCATCGAGGTGATTTCTGCCCGTAGCTGAAGAGCTGGGAATTGATTTTATTCGAGTCAAGTCCATGAATCACTGTGTCAACTGTTTGCTTTTAGATAGTTAATGTATATCTGGGTGCCCTCTGCCCAGCAAGTTTATTTGGAATTCCTTGTTCCCCGTTTTTTTCCGTTGTTATTATTAGCTTGGAGATTAAGTTTCTGCCTCCACGCATCGTTTTTTCTACTGAATTTGGACTTCAGGTGATTTGTCTGTGGTTGTACAGGGTCTGCTCCCCAGTCTCTGCCAAACATCTTCAGTCACCATCAGAAAGCTTTTACACACCAAGACCCAGTTTGAGCTGCATTTAATAATAATTTTCTACCAAAAAAAACACCCCTTTCTTGGTGTAGCTCCCTCCCTCCCTCTTCCACAGGTATTTTTTAGGTCTCTTGTCTCTCTCCTCTCGCACTCAAACCTCTTCTGAAGTGCTGGGGTTTCATTTCTGCTTGATTTCCGTCCGCTGGAATCGACGTTTGCTTCGTGCTTGTCTGAGCATCCTCAAGACTTCAAGGGGAATTTTGGCACCCACTTGAATCCTAAGGGGCAACACATCCTAGTGCTGTGATCCCCCAGACTTCTCCTGAAAGCTCAGCATCAGCAAATCCCCTCTGGGTGTGCTCAGCTCCCCGGGGTGGGTGTGCACGTTCCCTCTCGCTGCGTTTGCGTCGCCTCTGGCTGCTGCTGTCAGCTGAACCCCGGGACTGACAAAGCACTTTCTGTCATTGTCCATGAATTTTGGCACGTCAGCTGGCAGTGGAGCTGGGCTGGTCTCTCCCAAGGCTCATTCCTTGCTCCTCGTGTTTCTCCTGTGTCTCTGGGGGCCCATTTGACCCACACTTTGCTGTAGAGACACAAATGTTCTGTGTTTCCCTGCGTGCCGTTGCAGAAGCACTAAAACTGCCAGCACAGCTCACAGGGTGTTGACGTGGACTCCTCTTCCAAGAGAATTCCTTATCCATGGAGAGAAATACCTGGCTGTAAAGCTCTCAGTTCACCCTGGAGGTCAGTGCTCTCTGGGCCCACTGGAAAGCAAATCCCAGCCTCAGCCTTTTCCCCTCTCTTGTCCCCAGCTGCAGCTCTCTAGCAAACCTTGGCCAGCCCCTTCCCCTTGGGAGTGAGAAGCCAGGGAGCTCCCTGCAAACACGAGATGTCCCAGGAGCCGTCTCTTGTGGTTTGAAAATCCTCGATGATTTATCCAAAGAGAGGGTTTTCGTCAGACGATTCTGAGAGCATCTGCCACGGATTAACTTCTCCCTTTGTTTCATAAATAAAATACCGTTTCTGCCCCTTCCCTGGGGCCTCATTGATTGTGGGCGTGGACACAGAATCGTAGAATCCCAGAATGGCTTGGGTTGGAAAGGACCTTAAAGATCATTTAGTTCCAACCCCCCCACGGGGTTGAGACGGGAGAGGTGAAGTCCAAATTTCTCAGCAGGCTGCAGCCCTGACCAGACACTCGAGCTCCGAGGGCCCCACATCCAGTTTGTTGTTCTTGCTGGTTTTTATGCCTCTTTCAATATCTCCAGAAAGTCACTATCTCATCTCAGGCTGGTCCCATGCTGTGTGCTGAAAGGGCAGCTCTGTCTCACAATCCCACTGTGCCCTTCTGGTTTTTTTTGTTCGTGTTCCTCTGCCTGCACAAAGCCCAGACTGGTTGGAAACCAGAACCACGGGAAGGGGTGTAAGGAGAGCAGCTCTGCTGGCTTTGGATTTGTGGTTTCTGCACCTACTGCTGTCTGTCACGCCTTCCCAAAACTAAAAACGAGTTTGTGCTGCCACCAGAATGGTTTGGGTTGGAAGGGACCTTAAAGTTTTCTAGTTCCAACTCCTCTGCCATGGGCAGGGACACCTTCCACCATCCCACCTTGCTCCAAGAGCCGTCCAGCCTGGCCTTGGACACTTCCAGGGATCCAGGGGCAGCCACAGCTTCTCTGGGCAACCTGTGCCAGGGCCTGCCCACCCTCACAGCCGGGAATTCCTTCCCAATATCTAAACTAAATCTCATGAAACCAGCCAGCCCTCAGGGAGGGACTGGGGCTCCCCCCTCGCCGTGGGGCTGCCCCAATTCCTGCCCTTTGTGAGTCCAGCTGGGCAGGAACAGGCTCCCCTGCCGGCTCCCAGGGCAGGGGTTTCCTGTTGGAAATGCAAAAATTGCAAAAACCTCTGAAAGATGAGAAGAGCCAAAACACGCACAGATGTTTTTATCTTCCCACCTTTCCATCCCGCTCCCGTTGTGTTGAGCTGAAGGGCCGAATGGGGAGCATCCGTATTTTCACTCTGAAAATGCCAGTGTCCTGCTGTGGATGTTCTATTACTGCAGGGTTTGTCAGGGGTTTTCACGTTCGTAATTATTTTAAAGCAACAAATAGTTTAAGTTTCAAAATGACTTCGCGTACTTTCGGCACTGCAAGATGAACTTTCAGTATGGAAATTCTCGGGCTAATTTGCAAAGAGGGACAGGCTTCCAAAACAAACCTCACTTTTTAGGATAAGGGGGGGGGGGGGGACGGTTTTAAACTAAAAGAGGAGAGATTTAGGTTGGATTTTAGGAAGAAATTCTTGCCTGTGAGGGTGATGAGGCCCTGGCACAGGTTGCCCAGAGAAGCTGTGGCTTCCCCATCCCTGGAAGTGTTCAAGGCCTGGTTGGATGGGCTTGGAGCAACCTGGGCTAGTGGAAGGTGTCCCTGCCCATGGCAGGGATGAGCTTTGAGGTCCCTTCCAACTGAAGTCGTTCTGGGATTCCATGATTTTATCTCCCACCAGTATTTTCCCAAATAGTTTCCCAACTTCTGGGCTCTGAAAGGCTCCTTGGGTTAATCTCTGTGCTTTGGAGAAGGTGAGATCCCGTTGGAAAAGGAATCTCTAAAGGATCTGGGATGTAGCCTCGTGTGCTCTGCAGGGAGGGCTCAGACTGAGACAGCAGCTGAATATTCTGTGTTTGCAAAGCCTGATGTTGGGATGTGGGACAGTTCTGTCTCTTGGCAAACTCCTCAGGATTTCTCCTTTATGCCTTCCAGACTGACCCTCGCATGCAATTGTGTGTGTGTGGGGGGGGGAAGTTTTAATTTTCATATAAAACTGGAGTATTAAAAACCCAGCAGGAGATAGGGAGGGAGGTGAGGCTGCTTTGTGGTGGCTGCAGGAAAGGGAAGAGGGTAGAAGTGTTCTTTCCATGGACGTGTGTGCTCCGCTGTCACGAACCCACCTTCGCCTTGGACAGACCGCATCTGCATGTGGAGGGGAGGAGGGGGGAGACAGACCAGGCAGGAGAGGCGCTGATTAAATCAAGGCAGAGCTTGGCAGCGCTGGGGAACAGCCTGATGTGTATCAGCCAGCACGTGTGCAACACATGTTGGAGCTTGATGTTCCCATCAGGAGACGTGGGCGCGCGGCGGAGGGCAGAGAGCAGGGTGAGAGGTACAGACCTTCCTCCCAGCAGGGGCCCAGTCCTGCCCCAGCACCCTCTCATTCATGGAATCACAGAGTGGTTTGGGTTGGAAGGGACCTTAAAGATCATTTCATTCCAATTCCTGCCATGGGCAGGGACACCTTCCACTAGCCCAGGTTGCTCCAAGCCCCGTCCAGCCTGGCCTTGGACACTTCCAGGGATCCAGGGGCAGCCACAGCTTCTCTGGGCAACCTGTGCCAGGGCCTGCCCACCCTCCCACCCAAGGATTCATTCCCAATATCCCATCTAACCCTGCCCTCTGGCAGTTTAAAACCATCACCCTTTGTCCTATCAACTGTTCTTTAGGATTGAGTGATCCCCTCCTACTCACCATGAGCACACCTGAGCTAAGGAACTCACCCAATGTATCATTATCACAAGGCTTAGGCTGGTGGGATTTAATTGCTCCAGTGACCACCCTCAGCTGGGGCTGGTCCTGCAAGGCAGTTCATTCCCTGTCTGCTTCCATGGGATCCCCCAGAGCTGGAGCTGGGAGCCCACAGCACACACACATCCTGCCTCCAGGGAGCTGCTGGTCCCTTCTCCCAGGTAACAAGTGACAGGATGAGAGGAAACAGCCTCAAGTTGCACCAGGTGAGGTTTAGATTGGATGTTGGGAAAAATTTTGTCATGGAAAGGGTTGTCCAGCCCTGGCACAGCTGCCCAGGGCAGGGGTGGATCCCCATCCCTGGAGGGATTTCAAAGCCCTGTGGATGTGGCGCTTGGGGACTTGGGTCAGTGGTGGCCTTGGCAGTGCTGGGGGGAATGGTTGGACTCAATGGTCTTAGGGGGTTTTTCCAACCTAAACAATTTGGAGACTGAGCCTGTCCCAATCCTGGGGGTTACCTGGTTCACCATCTCCAGCCCCTTTTCTCTGGGCAGCCTCTGAGGAGCAGCTGGGTTGACCTTTCTGTCCCAGAGCCACCTAAACTCAGCACTGATGGATGGCTTAAATCAGGAAGAAGTGATGTGTCAGCTCCCCACCCATCACCAGGCTGCTTTCTAGGGATTATTCACTTTCCCTCCCGAGTCCTGGGGCTGCCTGAGTGTTACAACTTTAACATCTGCAACCAGAGTCTTGGAGAGGGGGGAAAAAAAATGTTGAGGATTCCCTGCTTCAGACTCTCTTTCCCTGCAGTGAATTTTGACTCTTGAGCAGCCTCAGCAAGTGCCAGTGCCTGGGAATGCCTGGGAATGTCATTCCTGCGCTCTGCAATGCGTCCCCAGAGGAAAGCCAAAGTCCTATGGATTTTGCAGCAAACGTTTTGCCAGTTTCTAGTCCTGTTTCATAACCCTGATGGCATTCTTGGCCTCCCTGGGTTTATGATTTATGGGGATGTATTCCCAGCCTTTTGGGGGAAGCGGGAGCTCTGGCTGCAAGCTGTTCCTGTGTGAGCATCAGGCTCCTCCTGAGTTTATCCTGTGCTATCAGGAGAAGCTGTGTGTGTGTGTGTCTGAGCACGGATAAATATATTTTACGTGCCAGATGCATTTGCAGCCCTCACTTGTGACGTTTCAAACGCACACCAAAGCTGAGTTTTAAATCAGGGACTTTAAACCTGCTGCAAAGTCTTCCCTTCTCCAAACAACTTAGTTAATTAACCAGCTAAATCAGTTCTTGCTGACTCTCCCTGCAGATACCCCTCCTGAAGGAGATTTTTTCTTTAGATTTGGATGAAACGCAGCGGTTGAGTCATGATTTTTTTCTCCCTGGCTCGGCTGCTGGAGCAGGGAATGTTGTTCACAATACTGGCTGTTGCCATATGCTTTTTTCATCAAGCTAAAGGGTGCAACTTTCTTTTTTGCTTCCCCCTCCGCTGACTCACTCCCCAAATATGTTTCTGGTTAGGATGCCTTGTGACTTCTTCCTGACAGAAGGTTTTCTAGTTTGCAGGCAGCTCTGGGAGTCGCCTCCACGGGCTCTAAAACCTCCCAGCTCCTGGGAGGAGAGGACGGGTGTCCTGGAAAGGAGCAGCAGCAGCAAGATGCTTTACCTGTTTTTTTGGGTGCTTGGTGTTTTCTGGGAGCTCTCCTGGCCCCAGAAAGGGTTTTCCAGAAGCTGGGCAGTCCCGCTCCGATGCCCTTCCCGTGTGGATTGTTGTGCCTGAGATGTCTAGGAAAATGCCCCTGGGAATTCTGATGAGATCTCCCTGCTGGATCCTGTGCAGGGCCAGGAGTTGGACTCAGTGATCCTTGTGGGTCCCTTCCAGCTCAGGATATTCTGTGACTGTGTGATTAGGTGAACTTGGCCTTTGATCTGTTTATTTTAAGAAATACTATAAGCTGAGGGCGGGAGATGCTGCCTGGAAAGGATCTTGGAGAGACAGACAGACAGGCAGACGTGTCCCTGCTGGATTTCTTTTAAGGCTTTGCCTTCAGGCCACCTTCTGTTGACCCCCAGACCTTCACCACTGATGCCAGATTTCCTAAGCAGGCTATAAATCATTCCAGTGGTGCTTCCTGAGCCTGACCTTGCACCTGCGAGCTCGGGAGCGGGTGTCTGAGCACCACGGTCCGTCACGCTTGTAGATGAGCATCCCATCCTCACTTCCCAAAGTCCCCACAGCCCTGGGAGATGCCAGAGGCTGGGAAGAACAGCTTGGCCTTTTCCAGCTGCGGGAACTGAGATGCTGAGAGTTAAGTGACTGGCCCGAAGCCAAAGTGCTTGGAAATGAGCCCAAATCTTCCTCGTATTAGCTGGGATATGACTGTGTAGCATTCCTTGCCCTGCTGGAAATGTCACCCATGGTCTCTGGAGCAGCTATCCTGCAGAGAACATCTCCTTTTTTTTTTTTTTTTTTTTCCTCCCCCCTTAAATTGCTTTTCCTTACAGGACAACCCCCATCTGTTTGATCTTGTGGGATGCAGGAGAGCAGGAACGTGCCAGCCTTTGTAGCGCTTCTCATTTCCTCCAGCCTTGCCTGGAAAGTTAACTCGGGGCTTCTCCACGCTGGGAATTTTCCAGAGGAAGCTATTCCAGCTGAGTGGTTCTCCAGCAGCGCATCCCTGGGCGTTGGGGTGACGGCAGAAGGACGTGTGAGGACACTGCAGGGTGTCCCTGCCTGATCCTGGCACCTCTCCCAGGGAACAGAAAGCTGGATTCTCGTCCTCCCCTGCCCCTTCTCAAAGCTGCTCTTCCCTGTGCCACCTGGGAAGTCTCTTGCTGTGACCACAGGCTGTCTGGGGACAGAAGGTGTGGCAGCTGTGGTGCCACCTGCCAAAGCCACCTGAGATCCCAGTGCTGCTCCCAGGGCTTGGGTTTGTTCTGTTGGACAGCAGGTCCCTTCTATCCACCGGGGTCTCTTCCAGGAGGGACAGGTCATTTACACCCAGCCCTCCATAACCTCTCCTTGGAGATCCAGGAGTGACTCCTGCAAAATGGTGCCAAATTTCCGTGTGATTTGATGGAAGTTTGAGGGTTTTTTTTTTTCCCTTGTTCTTTCCAGTGCTGTTATCGCTGTTCTTTCCTGGCCTGGCTCTGTCGTCATCCAGTGTCATCAAATCCAGTGGGAGATGGAGGAGAAGGAGGCAGAGGTTTATCCCTGCAAGGGATAAAGGTTGGAATAACCCATCCTTGCTCAGCTGGCAGCATCTCCAGTGCCCAAAACACAATGGAGAGCTGGAAGCAAAGCCAGGCCTCTCCACAGCCCTGCAGGGAAGGAAAAGGGACTGTAGACTTGGAAAAAAATACCCTGGCAGCACAACCTCATGGATTTTGCCTTTTAGAAACAAAACAAAACCAAAAAAAATGTGGATGTGTCAGGATTTTGGCTGTTGGATGAAGGTGGAGAAGGTGCCAGAAGCCACTGGTGCTTGGTGTGGAAAGCTTTGAGGAGCCAAACAAGGTGATAAATGCCCTGACCCTGTTCATCACTTGACAGGCCAAGATGGGAGAGCAGCAGAGGCCTGGTTTGGGATCCCAAACCTGCCCAGTGCCCCCCACCTACCCCTGAGAAGGCAGAACTGAACCTCCCCCTGGTTGCTTTGGTTCCTGGTTCCCAGGGCTCTCCCTGTGCCCACAGAGCAGCAGCCCCAGCTGAAACCATGGCATCCATCATGGGGATAACCAACCACCCCCATCCTGATAGACAAGGGGTGCTGGCTTCCCACTGCCAGAGGGCAGGGTTGGATGGGATACTGGGAAGAAATTCCTGACCTGAAATTGGGTCGTGAGGCCCTGGCACAGGTTGCCCAGAGAAGCTGTGGCTGCCCCTGGATCCCTGGAAGTGTCCAAGGCCAGGTTGGACGGGGCTTGGAGCAACCTGGGCTAGTGGAAGGTGTCCCTGCCCGTGGCAGGGAGGTAGAATGAGATGAGCTTTAAATGTCACTTCCAACCCAAACCACCCTGTGATGCTTCAATTCCACAATCTCTCTGCCGTGGTGACCTCCTCTCACCCCATCCACCTCCCCCCTTCCCATCTCCTTCCCGAGAGCTTCCCCCAGGGCCTGCTAAGCCACTTCAGAGCATTGACCTGATTTTTCTCCTCTTCCCTGTGCGTCTCCAGGATGTTTCCTATCACGCTGCCATGGGCCTTGGCTTCTCCTCCCACCCTCCCACGGCCGCGCGCAGCGGCGTCTCGCAGCACATTCCTTCGCTCCGTAATCTCCGGCTTGCTATCTAAGGAGTTGAAGGATATTTCCACCCCAACAAGTTGCCAGAAAATACTGGCAGCCACCTCCGTCTACCGTCCTCCCGTGCACGCATCCAGCCCCACGTCGCTCTGATACTCTGCCACGTTCAAACAAGCGTCACTGACGGGCAGCTCTCGAGGCAGCAGGTTGTTTTCTTTTCTGGCTGGGGTTGTGGTTTGTTTGGGGTTTTTTTTTCCCCTCTTTTCCAAGCCCCAGCTGGTTCCTGCAGTTTCTTGCCTTGGTGACTGGGTTTGACTCTTCGCACTGAGAGTCTGTGCTGTGCCTGCAGCACCAGAGATGAAAACCCGCCACTCGCACTTGGCCCCTCCGTTCCCCAGGGAGCAGCAGGTCCAAGGTGTGCCTGATCATTGCTGATTCCACCGACATTATCCTGCTGCACCTCAGGAACAATTCCAGACCAGCTTCCTATGGCACTAACTGGCAGCAGGGATGAAAGGTCCTGGTCTTCTGGTCACCGCTCTGCTCCCAGCTGGGGATTGTCTCTGGTATTTTTGTTGGTCTGGCAGTGATTTGCTCCCTGTCCTGAGGTCTCAGGCACCCACAGCTGGGAGGGCACAAGTGGACGAGCATCATTCCAACATGTGGTGGAGTTTGGGGCGTCCTCAGTGCTGGAGGACATTTACCTGCACATGGAGACTGGGGCAAGTCCGTGCATGGCAAGTTACCTCAGACCCACCTTTGGAGAGAACACGGAACCACAGAATGGTTTGGAAGATCATCCTGTTTCCAACCCCCTCGCCGTGGGCAGGGGTGCCACATGGAGCTGGAATGAAGCTGTTGCTCTGTAGATCAGGCAGCAGCTCCAGCATCCTCCAGTTTAGGCAATGAGCTGCCCAAAGCCTTCAGTGGCCAGAGAAGGTGTGAGAGCCCTGCTGGCACAGCGTGGGCACACAGGCCACCCTGGGTGCCTGTTTCCTGGCTCAGCTTTAAAACCCTCTGATGGTGGTGATTCCCCCTCCCTCTTTCACTCCCTTATATCTGAACAGTCTCCCCAAAGTGATAATCTGAGCTATTTTCTGAGTGATTTGTCAATTGGTTTTGGCCCATCCCTTGTGGAAAAGGGGAACAGCACGTTTTCTCCCTCTTCCCTCCCTCCCTCTCTAGATAACATCTTCAGGTAGGTAAAAGAGAGTTTATCATCATTCTTTCTTTCTCTAGGGTAAAGAGCCTGAATTCTTTCAACCTTTCCTCATCTGTCCCCCTCCTGTCTCACCAGGATCTGCTGATGAACTGGGAGTGGGGGTCTCCAGTGTCCCTGTTTTGCAGGGGATGTGGGCCTGCACCAGAAACTGTCGGAGCGTCACAGCACGTTCAGCTGCAGTCACTGTGTGTCTTCCAGGGGCTCACAAATCACCCCAATTTCGTGCTTCACTGGGGGTTTTGGGCATTCCCGACATGGTTGCCCCTTCCTGGCCGGCTGAGAGCCCGCCTCTCCTTCCTACAGGAGCTGCCAGCGGCTCCCCCCAGCTCCGCTCGGAGAGACAAAATTCATCCCACCAGGCTGATTCAATAACACGGGCCTTATTAAACCACCCCGACCTGCTCTGTCTCTGTTTTTCCAGCACTAACTGCATTAGCACCCCGCCTGCATCCGACCTTTCCGGTGAGGACTGAGGCTGAAAAAGCACAAACCCATCCAGCTGTCTGGGCATCATCCATCTCCGGCTTCCCCCGGCACAACGGGCTCCCGAACCCGCTCGGGGGGCTGCGGCTACGCGGGGCAACTAAAAGGTACCAACCCTCTGAATATTGAAATATCAGAAGCTGATTTTCTGATTGATGTTCCCCAAATCCCTCTACTCAGCCCGGAACGCTTCAGCCCGAGGCGATCCGCACGGAGGGGCGTGGATGTGACCGGGAAATCTGAGCCCGGTGTCCATTAGGGCACTAACCCTCCTGCTTCCCCGCAGCCTCCCGGTGTTAATTTCCCTGCAGAAGGAAGCCATTTGGGGGTTATTTTTTAACCAGTCCTGCAACACAGGGGCTGTTGTGCTTTTCCACAAAGCAAACCGCGCCAGCCATCCCGTGCGTGGTGATCCCGGCTCCAGCAGGGAGTTGCATCCTCTGTGGTTCCAGTCACTGCTGTGTGTCCGGCCTCAGCTCCTCCATCTGTAAAATAGGGAGAAAATTGTTATAGTTTCCTTGGCTGCAGCCGTTTCTATCGGGATATGATCAGGGAATGTGGGTAATCTGTGCCCAGGGAGGCTGCTCACACACCCCCCTAACCCAGCAAGGGGAGCCAGGGTACAAAGTCCCAGAATCCTAGAATGGTTTGGGTTGGAAAGGATCTTAAAGCCATCTAGTTCCAACCCCCTTGCATGGGCAGATACACTTGGTTTTGGTTAAAAACAAGATACAAGAGCGGTCTGGGGAGCCCCATGGACACCCAAGAGAAGTGGTTGTAGGGGACGATGCTGAGTCGCTGCCCCTGAACGTGTGACTTGGGGTCTGGGGGAAATTTGGGGGGCTCACACGGGGTGAAAGTGTCCTTCTCCAGCAGGGCTGTGGCCCCAAACACCCCATGGTGTCCCTGTGGCGTCAGAGCTTTGCTCAGGTGCCCCTTATCACCCGGCTCTCTCAGAGCTCTGACGTGGGAATCGATAAAAACAATCCTTCAGTGCTTTTTGTTCTCCACCAGCACATGAGCGAAGGCAGCCAAAGCCAGCCAAACATGCTCAGTGCCCTCCTCTCCCTCCTCCTCCTCCTCTTCCTCCTCAGTTTTCCGCAGCAGGGGTGGGATTTATCAGGAGGGTGTGATTTATAGGACAGGTGTGATTTATGGGGCTGCTGCTGCACTTGCTTGGCCTTTGGGGCTATGCAGCCTTGGAGAACTCCCTGCACCAGCGTGGCTTGCTTGGAGTCCCTGATTCCTGAGGTTTTAGATGCTTCTGGGACCTGACAATGGGAATGAAGTGGTGGTGTTTCTGCTGACAGACTCTCCTTCCTTCTAGCCGGGCTTGGGGGCAGTGGACACCCTCCCTGGGGAGCCCAGGGCCGTGTGGCTCCTCAGGATGCCACACGAAGGGGAGGTGTGAGGTTTTGGGGGATAATTGGTCCACGAGTGCGTTCCAACTGCTCTCCCCATCTGGGTTTCCCCATTGCTCCGCTCTGAGCTGCTGCTGTTGTATCCCTGGTCATGGGGTTGAAGAATAAACCCACCTCAGAGTGTTTTTAGGGGCTGTGGGGTGGGGACAGGACCCTGGCAACAGGGTTGGTGGTGCAGGCCAGCGTGGAGCATCCCAGTATCATCCAGAGGGGATCGGCTCTCCCATCCTGGTTTTTCTGGGAGTTTCCCAGAGGGGAAAATCATCCCAGTCCTTCCCCATCCTCGTGTGCCTTGAGCAGCACTGGACGGCCCGTCCCCAGGGCTGGATTTGCTTCTCCATCCCACAGCTCGGGGATGCGCACCGCGCTCCGGAGCAAATTCCAGAGCACATCCAGCAGGGGTGGGCGTGGTGCAGCACATCTCAGGGATGCCCCTCGGGTTCCCTAACAAAGCCTGACGGATGAGCTTTGCCTCGCCCTGATAGAGGGAAAACCTGGCCCGGAGCCAGTTTCCCCGGACCGTTGGGGATGGGAGAGCCAGGGCTGGAGAGATAACGGGATGTGTCGGTGCCAGGGCTGGGGTGGGGTGTGGGGCGGGAGGTGTTGGTGCTGCAGCACTTGGTGGTGCCGGCTGTGGGGCTGCCACTTGGGAATCACGCAGGACAGGGCCCCAACAGGGAGCCAGGGGCAGTTTTCCTCCCCTCCTGCCTGACCTGGGAGACCTGCAGGGTGCTGGGTGCCAGCACGGGGTGCATTCCCACAGCTGCACTTCCCATCAAGTGACTGCCCCAAAAGGGCCCGAATAGAAGCTGTGAATAATCGATGGTGTGATTTGGGGATTATTTTTTTTTTTTTCCCCTTCCCACTGCTTCCCAGTAAATCATTCCCAAATAGATATTTTCCACTATCTGGCCAGCTCTGTAGATGAATGTCAGATCCATCAGATGAATTCTTCGGGATTTTTGGTGTTTCTTCTTGCTGACTAACAGTGGATAAATGACACTGGGTGTTCCCTCTGACACCCCAGTCACCAACCCCAAGGATGGTGATTGAGCGTTGCGTGACATTTGGGTTTTCTTTGAGCCCAAGTTCCATGGGAGAAATCCAGCCTTCCAGCCTGGACTTTGTATTTGTAGAGGCAAATGAATAGGAGGCCTTCTGGAGGTGGAAAAATGCCAGAACGGGGGAGGCAGAGGCTCAAAAAAAAAATCTGATGGACAATAGAAAGCGGTTTAATGTGTTGTGTATCATGGGAGCAGAGGAGGGCGTGGGAGATGTTTGAACCTTTGGGCTGGATGGAGGCGATGGTCCAACATCCCTGGGGGCTCTGGAGGTGTTTGAAAGGTGGGTGGGGAGGGCAGCAGCTGAGTGGGACACGTTCCTGCATCCCTGTGCAGAAGTTACTGCTGGAAGTCATGAGGTGACATTAAGAGTCCAAGGTGAGTGGTACCAAACCCATCCCTGGGGCACAGATGGCACACAGGAAGATCAGCAAGGGGAAGGGGTCCTAGAAATGCCAGCTGGGAGACACTCAGGCACCAAGCAGGGAGCTGGAAGGATATTTTGCAGCCCTGGGGATCAATCAGATTTTAGGAGAATTTACCTGGGATTTATCCAAATTCTCCATCACATGGATTCAAGTGTTCAGTTAACAGCTCCCTCTGGCTAAAACAGATGTTTTAGGATGCCTTTCAGAAGGACACAAAAGTGCAAGGACACTTCTGACCATGGGGACAACCGACCAGAGAATGATTTGAGGCACGTTGCTTTCTTTGTGGGCCAAGGCAAGAGTCACACTTGGTGGAGGTCACTCCTGGCAGCTGGAAACATCAGAAGGACATAGAAGAAGGATAAAAGATAAACGACAGCACAGGGATTAATGTCAACAGGAAACTAAGGCCTGACACAGGCCGAGCCAGGAGCTCGGAGTGTTATGAAGAGCTGATTGCTGAGGAAAAAAAAAAACTCCCAGCCTGAGGCTTCAAGATCTTGATTGAGCCTAATTCCTGGAAAGAAGAGAGAGAAGAGCCCTGCAGCGGGGTTTGCCCTGCAGCACAGGCCTGGCAGGCTGTGGTGCACCTCGGGTGATGGCAGAAACCTGCAGCATGGAAATGAGGTGAGATTTTGTAGCTGCAGGGTGATGAAACCCTGGCTTGACTTACCCAGGGAGGAGGCTCCTCACTCTGGCTTGGTGTCTGTTGCCTGAGTGTAAATAGCTCTTGCAGGCTAGGGTTTATTCCAGAGGCTGCCAGGGGAAAGCTGTGACTGCCCCATCCCTGGAAGTGTCCAAGGCCAGGTTGGACGGGGCTTGGAGCAACCTGGTCACAGTGACAATGACAATCTAGGTGAACTAAACCTGCCCATCTCGAGTGCCTCCTCGAGATCCTCATCGCAAATCTCATCCATCCTTTCATTACAGGGATACTGGATTAATTCCCTGCACGGGCCAGGTGATGGCACGTGCACAGCAGGCAGCTGTGATGGTGTCACTGCTCTCTGCACGTGCACTCAGAAAAAGAAAAGGGCCACGTCCCGTGGACATTTCCAAAATGACAAAATCAGGGAAGAAGGAATGTAGCCAGGAATAAACAAGGAAGCAGAGCTGCCCAGCACGTCTCCTTTGCCAGAAGCGTGACCTTGTCTCTGCTGGGAAATGGTCATTTGTGAAAAGGGAACCTTGGCTACGTCCAGCAGATGCTTAGAGGTAGAAGGGGATGAGGACACAGAGGGGTTGGAATGAGGTGGTCTTTAGGTCCCTTCCAACCCCAACCATTCTGTGATTCCATGATTTTGTGACGCAAAGAGCTTGCAAACCCCCCCCCCCGTGAGGAGGAGCGGTACCAGTGGCAGCAGGTTCAGAGGTGCTGGAGACACAAAATGTGCTGGAGGGAACAACAAGCAATTGCATTCCTCCTTTGGGGGCTTTTCTTCTGAAACTTCATCATTGAGGAAGAACTGCAGACAGGGAATTTCAAGGCCCAGGTGAAGTGGAAAGGGTGACAGGGGCCAAGCTTGGGCTGCCCACACCAGGTCAGAGCACACTGCGCTCGGACAATTTGAGGGAGCAGAGCTTTTGTTTGCACAGAGATTTGGGGGGATTTCTTTGCCCTCTGGAGAGCTGGGAGCTCGGTCCTGCTGCTTTTCCAGCTCCAATCACCCAGTGAAGGCACAAGGCAGAGTTCCATGGCTGGTCACCCTGGGGAGAGCCAGTCCGACCGGCTTGCCTCCAGCCCTGGAGCAGCCAAGCAGGAACAGCAGCTGCTTTCGACAACTGCCCGTAAGAGTTCAAAAACCAAAATAAAGGTCACAAAAATAAAGGAGGCAAAACTAACTGAGCAGACCCACTACCGGGAAGTATCTCCTCAGCTTCACCCCTAATTTCCTGAGGATGCCCACTGAGTCGTGTCATGGGGAAAAGTATCCTGGTTTCCACGAAGCAGGGGCAGAAGGATGGCCGGGCTGGAAGCAGCTCTGCGGGCAGGTCTGGTAGGTATCATCCCTGTCCCGCTGGAAGCGGCCGCGCGTTTCGGTACCTTATTTGGCTATTGCTGCCCGTGAGGAGCGAGGGCTCGCTGCGAACAGTGGGAAGAGCCCTGGGGATGCTTGGCTGCCTCTGACGCAAGAGCCTCGCCGGTGCATTTTTGACCTTGCTTTGCCTCTCGGCCGGGCGCTGCAGATCGCGGTGCCTCTCCCTCCGCACACCCACCGGCCGAGGGAAGGAGCCCCGGGGCTAGGAAGGGCAGGGAAGGCGGCTTTCCCGTCCACAGGGAAAGAGAAAAAAGGGAAACGAGCGGGTTTTAAGGGCAGAAGGAACCGGCAGCCTCCGCTCACGGCTGCAATCAGCTGTACTAAAAGGTTACTCGCTCCGCGGAGCCGTATCCAATTGCATCAGCTGGGAACCTCGTCCAACACGCCGGGCTGAGAGTAACCCTTTCTATTTATTGCCCTATTGTTTGACGCTGGAGGAACACGGAGATACCATCTGGGAAAGCTTTGTTGTTACAGACCGGCTTTCCCCTGCGCTCCAAAGTCACCCTCTAAGTTACGCTCCAGCTCCCAAGTTTTGGGGGATGGAGTGGGGCTTATGCTGACAGGGATTGAGGCCCCAGAAGGATCTGAGGGGGGAGGTCATTTGCTGCCCGCCCTCCCGCTGTTCAGGGCAGCAGTCACCCAATCTCCTGGCAGCATCAGCCTCGTTAACCCAAATCCTTGGATAAAACCTGTTTTAGTCTGCCTGGAGCAAGCTCAGGAAAGGTTTTATTAGTGCATATGATAAAGGAGAGAAACGGCCCTTTAGAAATATCTCCACTGTAACAGCAAAGTGAAAAGGGGGAAATCTTTACCCATTGAGGGGTTTTGTTGCCTCCATGGCGCCAAAGCAACCTGGTCTAGTGGAAGGTGTCCCTGCCCATGGCAGAGGGTTGGAATTGAAAGGTCTTCCAGGTCCCTTCCAACCCATAATTCTACGGTCCTAAAGCTCCCACTTGCCATTCGCCACGTGGGATGCGGGAATGCTGGTCATGGAGCTTTGGGCTGGCAGAGCCATCCCCGAGGCTGCCGGGGAGGGCACGGCTTTGCTGGGATGTGGATTCCCATCGCCCGGCAGAGTGCGGGACTGCATCCACCTCAAACCGCAGCCCCTTCCGCGCGTCGGTTTTTCAGGAAGCCCGGTTGCCTGGCGGGATGTGTGTATCACTGGGTGGAGAGCTACAGGAAGCGGATAATATTTTTTTTTTTCCTCCATTTGTGCCGCTTCAGACTCTTTTATTTAGAGACAGTTCCCATTTCCCAGATTCGCAGATGATGAGGATGGAGGGAGCCAGCCCATCGCCCGGCCTTGGCGCGGGCACGGACAACTACGCCAAGGTAGGGCTTTGCTGAACGGGAAGGATTTTGCCCACGAATTTGGGGCCAGTGTTAAAAGACACCCTACAGGGTGCAGAGTGGGCACGGTTGCCATGCGTGTTTAGGACACCAAGGTTCCAGCGGCCCTAATGGATGCTCTCCTGGCCGGCTCCCGAGTTCCCCAGTTCTGCCTGCCCTGGGATCACTGGCCATGAGCTGAGCCACGACAAGCTAAGGCAGGATGAGCCCAGCTGGGATGAGCTGAGCTGAGCCGAGCTAGGCTGGGCAGAGCCGCTCTTGCTGGGCCAGGATAAGCCCGGCAGAACCAAGCTGGGATGAGCCGAGGCAAGCCAAGCTAGGCTGTGCCGAGCCGGCATGTGCTGGGCTGTGCTGGGCTGTGCTGGGCTAGGATGAGCCTGGCTGGGATGAGCTGAGTCGGGCAGAGTCGGATCGGGCAGAGCCTCGCCGGGATAAGCCGGGCCGAGGAAAGTCGAGCCGGGCCGAGCCGAGCCGAGTCAAGCCAAGCCAAGCCGAGTAAAGCCAAGCCCCACCGGGCCGGGCAGAGCCGGGCCGCCCCCCGGCGATTCCCGGATGTTGGAGCGGCCCCCGCTTGCTCCGTCCTTCGCTTCCATAAAAGGCCAAGGGGCCCGGCAGCGCGGGACGCGTTTTTCCTTTAATTATTATCCCCCTCCTCCTCCTCCTCCTCCCTCCCCTCGCTCCCTCCTCCTCCTCCTCCTCCTCCTCCAGCCGCTCCGCCCGCCCTGCTCCTCCCGCGGCGGCCCCGCAGGCAGCGCTGGGGGCGGCGGGAGCGCTGCACCCCCGTCCCGATCCCGCCCCACCGCGCCCCCAGCCCTCCCCCGGGGCGCGGAGCGGGCACTGCCGGGCCGATCCCGATCGCTGATCCCGCTCCCGCTCCGTGCCGGGCGCGGCCGGCGGCGCAGGAGGCCGGGGCCATGGCGCTGGACGGGATCCGCATGCCGGACGGCTGCTACGCCGACGGGACGTGGGAGCTGAGCGTCCATGTCACCGACCTGGGCCGCGACGTCACCCTGCGGGTCACCGGCGAGATCCACATCGGCGGCGTCATGCTGCGCCTCGTCGAGAAGCTCGGTGAGTGCCCCGGGACCCCCGGCCCTGCGCGGCGCCCTGCCCGGCATCTCCCCCGGCTCCCAGCGCAGTGCTCCAGCTCCCAGCACCCTGCTCCGGTGCCCTGCTCCAGCTCCCAGCACCCTGCTCCAGCTCCCAGCACCCTGCTCCAGCTCCCAGCACCCTGCTCCAGCTCCCAGCACCCTGCTCCAGCTCCCAGCACACTGCTCCAGCTCCCAGCACCCTGCTCCAGCTCCCAGCACCCTGCTCCAGCTCCCAGCACCCTGCTCCGGTGCAGTGCTCCAGCTCCCAGAACCCTGCTCCAGTGCAGGACTCCAGTTCCCAGCACCGTGCCCAGTGCAGGGCTCCAGCTCCCAGCACCCTGCTCTGGCTCCCAACACCCTACTCCAGCTCCCAGAACCCTGCTCCAATACCCTGCTTAAACTCCCAGCACCCTCTCTCAGTACTGTGCTTAAACTCCTAGCACCCTCCCAGTACACTGCCTGAGCACCCAGTGCCCTGTCCTAGTACATTGGTGCAGCACCCTGCCCCAGTACCGTGCTTTGGCTCCCGGTATCCAGCTTTAGCTCCCAGCACGCTGCCCCAGCGTTGTGTTTTAGCTCCCAGCTCCCTGTCCCAGTACAGGGCCTGAGCACCCAGTGCTGTGCTCCAGCTCCCAGCACCCTCTCCCAGTACTGTGTTTTGGCTCCCAGCGCCCTGCCCGAGCTCCCATCACCCTTTCCCAGTAGTGTGCATTATCTCCCAGCACCCTGCTCACGCCCAGGTCCCCACACCCTGCCCTAGCCCCCCATTCCAGCCCCTCTCCCCCTGCACCCTTCCAGGCTCCCCCCCTCTCCCCCTGCTCCTCCTCACCGCCTCGGGCCACAACCAGCCAAACTTTTAACACCCCGGGGGCCTCAGCCCCATCCACCAGCTGCTTAACACCGGGGGATTTTGCACAGAGCTAGGAAACAGCTTCACTTTTGGGGCGGGGGCGGTGGTGGTGGTGGTGGTTATGGGCGCTCTCCGGCTTACAGCGAAAACTTGAACCCCGAAGTTCCGTGCGAGGAAAGCGCTGTGTCCGTGGGGTGATCCGGGGGGGGGGGGGGGGGGGGGGGGGGGGGGGGGGGGGGGGGGGGGGGGGGGGGGGGGGGGGGGGGGGGAATGAGGTGGGCGAGGGGGGGCTTGGGGACACCGCGGTGCACCCCTGGACAAAGGGCCCGCTTGTGCGGGGCTCGTGGGAACGCGGCCGAGGAGCCTCCGGGGCGAAAAGCGGGGAGCCTCCAGAGCCTCCCCCTCCCCTCCCCATCCTCCCCGCCTTGTTCCCTTTATCGGCGCTTTATGGCTCGGGCGTGTTTACCTAGCGGTGGAGCCCGGCGCTGATGGCTGTAATTGCTCAAATAAAATATTAATTGCGAGGTCCCGCGCGTGCCTGCGGCCGTGGGAGTAGCGGAGCTGTCAGCTGCGCCGGCAGGTCCCGCTCCGCTGCTCCTGCGGCTTCTTCCCTCTCCCCCCCCCACCCCCCCCCCATCCTTCCCTCCTCGGTCTCCCCTCCCCTCGTGCTTAGGTTTTGATTTATTAATTATCTGAAGTTGCAGGAAGGAAGAGACGGGTATAAATACGCTCCTTTCGGGAGGAAGCGAGCGCTCGCATCAAAAGAGTCTCGTGCTGGAGTTGCTCTGAACTCCCCGAAAAGTTGATTTTACTTTGTTTGTTTTTTTTTTGCGTTTGTTTTTTGGTTTTCGGTTTTTTTTTTTACTTCAGTGCCGGAGCTGCAGAAAGTTTTACAGGAGCTGAGCGCTCAGGGGTAGAAACAAAACAAAAACAAACAAACAAACCAAACCGGCTTTCTAGAAATGATAAAAAAAAAAATCCACCCATGAATGAACAAGCCATGCTCCCCCTCGGCGTGGAGCCGCCGAAGCGGAGGGAAAGCCAGGCATGTGCGCGGGGCCGGAGCCCAGCGAGGACCTAAATTAGCTCCTGACGTAATGCACCCCCACTCCCCCATCCCCCAAATGTTTGCCCGGATCCTCTCCACTTGTTAAATTAGGGATTGTATTAGAGGGAAGGAATGCAGCGGCCACAGCGCCGGGGGGAGAGAGGGGATGGTGCTCCCCGGGGGGCTCAGCCCCGACGCTCCCTTCCCCGGGATGGTCAGGACCCGTGGATATTCCCTTTCCCCTTGGCTTTTGTCGCCCAGCCAAGCTTTACGTATTTAGTTCCTTTTAATCTCCCTGCGTGTCAGCTCTTCCAGCCCTCTCATTATTTTTATGGCTCCTCTTTGAGCTCCTGCCAGTCTATCGGGGTCGGGCTTGGCGGAGCGGGGTGGGACGGGGACTCGCTCCTCGTCCTCCCGTGCTCCTCAATGCCTTCCTTCATCCAGCCCCTGCCGCTGCCTCGTCTCCACAGAAATTAATTTTGCGATTTTTCCACGTTGAAACCCTTCCCCTGCGTTTTTAACCTGTTCCTCCCCGCCGTTCCTCTGTCCCCGCCGCTGTTTGTTTACTTATTTTAACAACTCCCAGCGTTAAAAAAAAAATACCCCTTGCCAAGTGGATTTTTGCTGTGAGTTTTAAAGGAAATTTCCTAAAAATAAAGCTGCCCTTCAGTTCTAGGTTTCCCTGTGGGATCCCCTGTGAACCTAAACATTGCAGGGGGAGGAGGGAAGGGGGGGAGTCTGTGCCTTGGGCAGGAGTTTGCCTGCTCCATCTCTTAGGACAAATCCTATAGGTTTTGTGCTGCCAGAGGGCAGGGAAAGGAGATTCCTGTGGCCTGCGTGGAGTTTCACTGAAGTTTTGGACATTGCTGGGAATTTGCAGCCAGGGTCTGGTTGTGGAATGATGGTAGAAGCTCTTCAGCCATTAGTGAGCAGCGGGAAAAAATGCCTCCCCTCCTCCCAGCAGCGAGGAGAGCTTGGAAAAAGGAAGAATTTAGGTTTACATCAGTGTTTTCTGATGCTTGTAGGATTGCAGTAAATACCTCCTTTTCCTTGGGGAGGGTTGGGATGACACAGGAACACAGCAAAGTCTCTCCTCCTTAATTGTGAGGCTGCAGGTATCCATAAATCCCATGGACTCAATCCCTGCGGTCGGACTGTTTGGGAATAGGCAATTAAAATCTGTCGCTAATGCAGGCAGGGATTGGAGAAAGCCCAAGCAGCAGATAGGGATTCTGGTTACTCAAGTGAATTGCAATGACCTGTTGGCTCCCCTGTTATTCATCACCCTCTGGATTAAGCCACTTCGTTAATTGAGCCGTGCCAAGTTCTTGGCAAAGTCATCCCTGAAAAATAGGGGGAAAAAACTGCTGAGGTTTCAAGAGCAGTAGCATTTAGTTGCTCCACACGGGTTGGGGTCTGTACTGGAAACTCCTGGTGCTCACCCAGGGTTTTTTAGGAATTCTGCCACTATTGAGTTACAAACAAACAAAAAAAGAATTAAAAAAAGAGGCTTAAAACCACTGGGAGCAGAGGAAGGAAGGAAGTGAACGCAGCTTATTGTTGTTGTCAACTTAAGGCTGTTTTAAACACATGGAAGAAAAAAAAATCCTGCTGTTTCTAAAAGTGCTTGGGAGGAGCTCTGTGGGGTATATGGAATTCTGTGGGATATATGGGTTTGGGGGATGCTCTGTGTGGTCGTGGGAATAAAAGAATGGCTGACAGAAACAGGGCAGGGGGGACAAATGGTGTCTGGCAGAGGAGCAGCTTAAGACAGATGACCTAAATGTGCACTGAGCAGATTCAGAACGTCTGTGGATGGAAGTTTTGTGATGGAAATGTGGATTTCTCTCCAGGATTCTTCTACAGGCAGTGTAGGGGTGGCAGCCAGCTCCAGTTGTGGGGGCTTGCTGGGAGCACTGGGAGAGGACTGAGCATCTTTAGGGGGGTTTGTACCTGAGGAAAAGAGATAAGTGACTGAAAAAAACCCATCTAGGTTTAGAATTAGAGCAGTCCTTCTGACCAAAAGGTGTTTAGGAGGTGCTGCCCTGTGGCATGGTGACAATCCCTATCTTATTGAGGTGGGATGGGCAGGAGGGCTGACGTGGATACAAAGCAAACCCTCTGCCCTGAAAGAGAGTGGCTGATAATGGTAGGCAGTGATGACATCTCCTAAGGCCTTGGGTTTTTTTTGTGAATCACAGCTTGGATAAGGGTTTGGGCAACTGGTTTAACCTCCATTGTTCCCTCCTCCGGTATCTCTTTTCCATCACTTGGGAGAGGGCGGGATGTCACCTGAAGATTGGCACAGGAGTTGTCCCATACGAAGTGTTTTGGTTGCAGCACTTTAAGCTCTTTCTTTCTCTAGCTGTAGTCTGCAAATGTGCCTGGGGTTCACCCCAGGGGCTCTTTTCAGCATCAAATGGACTTTGCTGTGTTATCTTTCAAGGATGTCAGCTCTAGTCCTGGCAAGATCAATTATAAATATGTGTTCTTCTCCCTGTGAAGGCTCCTTTCCTTAATGGACCCCTGAAAGGGTTATGAATAAAACACCAGCAAAGTGCAGCGTCACTGATTTGCCCAGGTTTGTGTTTGAGGTTTTGCAGTGCTTATAAACACTCCAAGCCCTCGTGAGAGTTGCTGGGGAAATTCTTTGCCTTTAAACTGGAATGAACTCCTTGCAACAGCTTAAGGCTATGAGAGAGAAATGCAGAGCCCTTGTCCCAGCTCAGGTCTGTTGTAAACACAAGGCAGGATGAGGCTGCAGGGCTTGTCTTGCAGGTGGCTTGCTCCTTGTGCTTTGGACTTTGCTGGAATGCTGCATCCAGCTCTGGGGTCCTCAGCACAGGAAGGACATGGACCTGTTGGAGCAAGTCCAGAGGGGGCCACAGAGATACTCCGAGGGCTGGAGCCCCTCTGCCCTGAAACCAGGCTGGGAGAGCTGGGGGGGTTCACCTGGAGAAGAGAGAAAAGACCTGAGAGCCCCTTGCAGGGCCTAAAGGGGCTCCAAGAGAACTGGAGAGGGACTGGGGACAAGGGTGTGGAGTGCCAGGATAAGGGGGAATGGCTTCCCACTGCCAGAGGGCAGGGTTAGATGGGATATTGGGAAGGAATTGTTGTCTATGAGGGTGGGCAGACCCTGGCACAGGTTGCCCAGAGAAGCTGTGGCTGCCCCTGGATCCCTGGAAGTGTCCAAGGCCAGGTTGGACGGGGCTTGAAGCAACCTGGGCTAGTGGAAGGTGTCCCTGCCCATGGCAAGGGTTGGAACTTGCTGATCTTTAAGGTCCCTTCCAACCCAAACCATTCCATGGTTGTATGATTGTAGCCACGCTTTCCAAAATTACTGATCTGATCATCAGTACTCGGTGCCAGGCACCTTCACTTACGAGCTCTGCAGCTGCTCAGCTGTCCACCAGTTGTCAGAGGAGACGAGAGGGATGCTTCCCTTTGAAATGAGCACTCTGTCACTCCTCAGTGTTGCTTTTCAAGCACGGGATGTTCACAAGAGGGCTCTGAGGGCCCTTCAGTCCGCCGGGAGCTGTTTGTGTTCACCCCAGGCTGGGTGGTGAGAGCTTATCTGGAATAATGTGATAAATGGGGGTGGTGTTTGCTGCTGAGGGTGGCTCAGGCTGCTGTGGTTCGGGCAGGCAGGACTCCTGATGCTCCACACTGACCCCGCTCCAGATTTCCCTGGAAAACTTCTTCCCAAGGTTTTGAACAGCAGAACTTACACTGCCAGTGGGAGGTGGGATGGGGTGGGATCTGACGCTCTGCTGAGCACCAAACTCCTCCTGATTCAGAAGCAGGCAGGATTCTGGGCCTTTTTGAGTTGGAATTGGTACCCTGGATGCTGCCCAGCAGGGATGCTCCCAGCAGAGACTCTCCCACTTCAGCAGCATCCTCAGGCAGACCCGCTAACATGCGCTGCATTTCCACACTGGCACTCGATTAATACCTTTTCTAGTGGCCTGTGCTGAATCCTCATCGTCCAGATAACACATTTTTAGTGACATTTAGTGACGTGCCAGTGCCTGTGAACACACACACTGCCCATTCACGTTGATCCTTGCGAGGCCAACCAGTTACTTTACATCCAACTTTGGGCTCCAGGAAACCTCTGCTTAGGCTCACACCAAACTGCAAGATCATGGCTCAGATAATGTCCTCTTTGTGAGCCTGAGTGGAATATTCAGCTGAACTGCCAAAGGCCAGAGGAATTCGGGGCGGGGGGAGGTAAGAGGTATAGAGGCAGCTCCACGCTGCAATTAATATTTACACTCAGAGTGGTGATGAATTAAAGAGCAAAAAAAAAAAAATTAGATTTTATTTTTGTTTTATTTTATAAAAATTTCTGTCACCATATAGCGATATATTTATTTCTGATTTGGCTTGAAAGAGCCCGGCCAAAGAGTCGGATCCTGCTCGGAAGGGAAGGAGAGCGGGGTGGGAGGCGGCGGCGGCGTTCCCGCGGATACCAGAGCCTGGGTTTGTCGTACCACAGACAGGAAATTGTTGGGTTTGCTGCTCCCACCCAGCCCAAATCAGTAGTTTCCTCTTCCCAGCTCCCTCAGGTTTCGATTTGACATAAGGCACGTGGGGAAGCTGAGTCCACGTCACTCTGAGGGAGCTAAAAACCATGGAAATCACCACATTCACACACTTCCCTTTTTTTGTTGTTGTTTTCTTTTATTTTATTTTCCCTGTTCCTTTCGTTGTCCCCACTGTTCCCCATCAGGGCTTGTGTTTTGACCAGGCATTTGGATGTGTCTCTCTCAACCATGTAAAAACTGAAATTGTATTCAAAACAGAATCCCTGGAAGTGTCCAAGGCCGGGTTGGAGGAGGCTTGGAGAAACCTGGGCTGGTGGAAGGTGACCAAGCCCATTGCAGGGGGTTGGAATGAGATGGTCTTTAAGGTCCCTTCCAACCCAAACCGTTCTGAGACTCCATGATTCAGCAAACCAGGCACCTGGATTTTAACCCTTGGTCTTTGATGGGATAAAAAAAAAAAAAAAAGGATAACTACATGGAATTGTGGATGTGGGGTGTATTTACTGAGTTGGGAAAGGCAGGAGGGAGTATTTGCACTGCAAACTTTGGTTGTTTCAACATCACAGGTTTTACCGACACCGCCGGCTCCTGGTTTGGCTGTTTGGCAGATTTTTTTTTTTTTAGTGGTGGTTTTTCTCACAGACAAGGGGAAGGAAGGAGATTTACAGCCCTGGTGGAGCTCTTGGCGCTTCAGCCCAGCATCCAACCCTGGGCAGGTTTGGGAGGAGAGTCTTTTTTTTAGTGCTAAAACACCTTAGAGAAGCTGCGCTTCTTTGTTCTCGTTCTGAAATGTGAATTAACTGATTGCTTAGAAAAGGGCAGAGAAACAAAACTGAGCAAAACTCAGCTAGTGAGGTTCAGTTCCGAGGGCTCTTGGTGGCTTTCAGGGTTTTCAGGTGTATAATTTGAAAAAATTACTGAGAACCCCAAATTCCAGCTGAACAGAGAAATGATGAGGTTGAGCAGAGTTGCTGTAACTTGGTTTTCTTACCCAGTTTTGCTTTTGACACGTTGATCTTGTTGTCCAGACGTGGGTTTCCACCAGGTAGAACTGATGAGACAGGGGATAAGAAGTGCCCAGAAAACCAAAAGGAGGCCTTTTTGATTTTTTTTTATTTTATTTTTGGAGAACTGCTCTCCTCAGTTTCTCTTGCACTCACCCATTTCCCAGCGAGGTCGCAACACCTCTGGGTGCAGCTCACACTCTGTGGCCAGTCAGATATGAACCTCTTTTGGGAGCTCTGTGCATGGCACATCCCTGTGTCAGCACTGACCCCTCTCTTCCAGACCAGGCGGGATCTTGGAGACCCCCAATTTTTGGCAAAATGTGGCTGAATTTGGCCAACAGGCTGAGAACAGCGCAGAAAAACAAAGCCTGGTTAAACCTTCCCCTTGACAGTCTCAGCTGATTTTCAGCTTGCAGCACAGCTCGACAGCAACCCAAAAATCCATCTTGCCAATTAACTGCATTTTAAATCTCTTCCCGGCCCATTATACGTGCTTGTTTGATGGTTGTTTGCTCTATTTTCCCCTCCTCCCTGCAGGCAGATGCACTTTTGGAAGGGTTAATCGCTGAAACTCCAAACTCAATTAGAAAGTCTGTGCTTTATGGAATTGCCTGGAAGGAGCTCTGTCGCCTCTCGCTCTGCTGATGCTACACAGAGCTTTGCTCGACACCACGTCCAGCTCCAGAGCATCTGCAGCAGGAATTGTCCCCACTGCCATCCCTCACGTCCTGCCCTGCGGCTTTAGTGCCTGGGCTTGGGCTCAGGTAGACCCGAGGTCAAGCTCAGAGGTGTTAAAAGCCTTAAAAAGTGTGCTGTGTTCATCAGTGAGCTTGGGCCAACAGGCAGAAATTAAAAACGATCACAGAACGGCAGACAGGTTTGGGTTGGAAGGGTTCTTAAAGGTCACCCAGTTCCAACCCCTGCCATGGGCAGGGACACCTTCCACCAGCCCAGGTTGCTCCAAGCCCCGTCCAGCCTGGCCTTGGACACTTCCAGGGATCCAGGGGCAGCCACAGCTTCTCTGGGCAACCTGTGCCAGGGCCCTGCTCTTGAGACCACGATCCCATCTGGATCTGCAGGAGAGGGACCAACACTGGCTCACAGGTCTGGGGTGGAACGATGCTGCCCCCGGGGCATCCTGAGAGATCCTGGGGGCTCAAACCCTCACTTTCCAGGGGATTGAGCTTTAACCCAGAGATTGTTAAGGCACCTGGGGAATTGCCTGGTGAGAGGTTGGGAATTCAGGTTGCCCGTGGTTCTGCTTTATCTGCCTTGTGCGTCCGTCCTGATCCACGTTGTCCTCTGGCTCCAGTACTGGGAATGATGTCTTGGCAGGGACCAGCTGCCTATGGCACATTCCTTGGGGATGAGTCAGGACTGCAGCCTGCTGTCACCGCCACCCTGGGACACTTGTCCTTTTTGGAGAGGGAAGGAAGCCTAGTGCAGGGTTGGAGGGTGAGGGAGGCTGGGCTGGTTGTCAAGGCAGATGAGTGCTCCCTGGAGAAGTGGTTTTCCTTCCTTCCCTCCTTCCTTCCTCTGCTGCTGCGTTTGTGTCCGATGCTTCCGATTTTGTGCTGGATGAATCATGGAAACCACCTCCCTTAATTGAGTTTTCTGCCATTTCTCATGATTCCATGGAGGCTGGAGCAGCCAGTGAAAGAGAGTGGTGGTGGGGGACAGTCAGTAAAATCAGGTTGTAAGGAACCTGTTTCAAAAAAATTAAATTAAAGAAATATTAATCCACCTTTGCTTTCCTTTACTCCCTTCCGTAGAAAAATGAGCAATCCGAATTTCTCTGGGGTGCTGGTGGAGGAATTCAAAGGAGTTCTGCACTGGCAAAGACCCTCCTGAGCCCTTCAGTGCTGGGGGGTGTTGGGGAGCTGAAGTGACCCCAACTTTTGACTCCTCTGGAGGGTTTCCTGGCATTCCAGCTGGGTTCAGCATCGCTGGGAAACTTCTCTCCCTGCTCAGGGGTTTGAACAGGGTTGGGTATGGCTGTGCAAGCATTTAAATGTCTGAACAGCTAAAAATTACAGGGAACACTTTACAGGGAATCTTGATGTCCCTGGAAGTGTTCCAGGCCAGTCTGGATGGGGGCTTGGAGCGACATGGCCTAGTGGAAGGTGTCCCTGCCCATGGCAGGGGGTGGAATGGGGTGGGCTTTTAAAGTCCCTTCCAACCCAAACCATTCTGGGATTCTGTGATATGTGTATAATAAATGTATTTGTTTTACACATGTGGTATCCCACAGACGCAAAAAGGGGATTTTGCTGTTCTTCCCACAGGTCAGTGGATGTTCAGGGTGAGGGTGCTGGTGGGTGAGACCAGCATGAGATAAATCATTTCAGCCTGAGGAGGAGGAGATACTCGTGTTTCAATGCTCACGGTGCAAGGAGGAGATTCTGTGGGGGCACCTTAATGAATCAAACTTCCAAGTTAGTAAATTCAGTCCAAGTTAGGAAATTT